>NC_143043.1:15058364-15358364 GCF_057628025.1 Oncorhynchus mykiss | reverse complement strand
CAAGTGCTTCAAAGCTGGGACCGAGAGACTGAAAAACAGCTTCTATCTCAATGCCATCAGACTGTTAAACAGCCATCACTAGCACAGAGAGGCTGCTGCCTACATACAAACTTAATATCATTGGCCACTTTAATAAATGGAACACTTGTCACTTTAATAATGCCACCTTAATAATGTTTACATATCTTGCATTACTCATCTCATATGTACAATATATACTGTATTCTATACCATCTATTGCATCTTGCCTATGCCACTCTGTCATTGCTCATCCATATATTTATATTTATGTATCATTTTTCCATTCCTTTACTTAGATTTGTGTGTATTAGGTATTTGTTGTGGAATTGTTAGATTACATGTTAGATATTGCTGCACTGTCGGAACTAGAAGCACAAGCATTTCGCTACACTCGTGGTAACATCTGCTAACCATGTGTATGTCCAATAACATTTGATTTGATTTGACACACAGACAGAGAGGTGGTACACATTAGTACTAACCCTGAAAACGTATATGAGTTAGTTATTAGAGTTGAAGTGTTTGTTTGTGTCCTTATTTGTAAACCAGCCTTTGATTGACTGGAGCATATGCCAGAGAGAGTGGAGTAGAGCGGAGTAGCCCCTCCACTTCCTGACCTGCAATAATTAAGCCTCAAATGATTTATAAACTCGTTGGGGGAGGACCTGAACATACAGTATCATATGAACTTATGAACGTACTAATCACCGATGGCACTTAATCACTAGCTAAGGACATGATCATAACCCAGCTGTCGATTGTGTTTGTGTTTAGCTTTACTGCAAGCTCATCAACTCTGACTTTTGTATGCACAATTTTAATGACCTACAGATGTAGGTATAGAGAGAGTATAGAGAGAGGATAGACTTAGGATAGAGAGAGGAGCAATCATAAAGGATGGTAGTGTAGGTGTGAGGGGGGGGGGGTCAATCTCCTGTCCAGAGAGGAAGACTGATCAGAAGACTGGGATCATACACACACACCCGCATTCACACAAACAAACTCTCTCTCTCTCTCTCTCACACACACACACAGACCCTTGATGTCTCTCTGATCAGAGGTCTTTACAGGGTGATAGGTCAGTGTGTTTACCCTGCAGCAGCAGTAAGACATTAACAAGGCCCTCTGGTTAAGTCGTTAGACAGACCAAGGTGAGTGGAGACAGTAACGAAAGAGAGAGGAGAGGTGGTGCAAGAGAAAAAGATTGAGGAAGAGAGTGATAGAGATTGTGTGACAGGTAATATGTTTCCAATTCCCATTTGTCAAGTAACTTCCAGAACATTTATCACAGTTTAAAATCAAACCAAAGAAACCATTTCCAGTCAAGTAGATACAAAACAAGTAGAGCCCCCACAACAGTTACTTTCCCGACTGACACAGGCACCCTCTGAGTGGTGAAGTCCATCCCCTTCCACCCCCAGCAATGATTTGGCCAATGCCTGTGGAGCTGATGGAGTAGACTAGTCCACTGTCACAACTTAGGGGGGACCTGTATTGTAAAGCCCTGAGCTGTACGAGTTCTGCTAGGAGCACACATAGCTGTCCTTAATACCCCTGGCATGGTGGGTGGCCATGTTTTTACTCTGCCACACCACTGCTGTCCCTGTCAAGACCTCTTGGCGCACGATGGAAAAGACTACTAACACAAACAAACACTGGAGCCAACACACACAGAGCCAACACACACACAAACACCTGTGGAGTCCCGCAGTCACCCCGGGACAGCCAACCAACCATGAGGCACAACATCCCAAACAACTGGTGAGTGATAACAAAAAAGCCTCATTTTTAGAGGTGATGTGATTGAATGTGACATTGAGGACAATGCAGGGGCTCTGCTTCGCTAGCTCTCAGTCCACCCGGCTACAGACTCAGCCCAGCAAGCTAGCTCTAAATCCAGCAGGCTAGCTCTAAATCCAGCAAGCTAGTTCTAAATCCAGCAAGCTAGCTCTAAATCCAGCAAGCTAGTTCTAAATCCAGCAAGCTAGCTCTAAATCCAGCAAGCTAGTTCTAAATCCTGCAAGCTAGCTCTAAATCCTGCAATCTAGCTCTAAATCCAGCAAGCTAGCTCTAAATATAGCAAGCTAGCTCTAAATCCAGCAAGCTAGTTCTAAATCCAGCAAGCTAGCTCTAAATCCAGCAAGCTAGCTCTAAATATAGCCAGCTAGCTCTAAATCCAGCAAGCTAGTTCTAAATCCAGCAAGCTAGCTCTAAATCCAGCAAGCTAGCTCTAAATATAGCAAGCTAGCTCTAAATCCAGCAAGCTAGTTCTAAATCCAGCAAGCTAGCTCTAAATACAGCAAGCTAGCACTAAATACAGCAAGCTAGCTCTAAATACAGCAAGCTAGCTCTACTCAGTCAACTAGGGCCTCAGCTAGCTACTCTGTCCACTAGGCTGCTGTTTAATGCACAGTGACACCATCCACCTTTTCTGTTGCAGCAGTACAACACTGAGCTAATTTTAGCTAGCCTGTCAGTTTGGGGCTTTCTCAAGGGTCAGTGTCCTGCTTTAACCACAATACTCTCATGGCTCTAGTGATGTTGTTTATAGTATGAGAGTGTGGTATTTGGAGTAGTAGTTTCATTCTTGATAAAGTATATGCTTTGTTATTTATATATGGAAATACAGTGTATTCATATAAGTAACTAATTGGGGGGAGGCAGGTAGCTTAGTGGTTAGTTTGTTGGGCCAGTAACCGAAAGGTGGCTAGATCGAATCTCTGAGCTGACAAGGTAAAAATCTGTTGTTCTGCCCCTGAACAAGGCAGTTAACCCACTGTTCCTAGGCCGTCATTGAAAATAAGAGTTTGTTCTTAACTGACTTGTCTAGTTAAATAAAGGTCAAATAAAATATATATAGTATACTGTATCTCATCTTTATGATGATAATATAACATGGGTTATATAACAGGGTTAGGGTTTGAGCCAGGCTTATGGTTAGTGTGTAGACCAGTGGGAGAGTAAATGTGAGTAAATGGCCAGACCAGATGAGGCTGACAGCAGTATGGTCAGTGAAGTGTAGAGTACACAGTTGAGTTAGGGCCGGTCTGGTCTGTTGGGGATTAGCTATGGGGCTAACACTGATGATGATGATGAAACTTCATCACCTCAACCTCCCCTTATTACACCCTAGGGCTAGTGTCAATGCTTTCTCTCCCTCTCTCTCTCTCTCTCTCGCGCGCGCACTTTCTCGCTCTCCCTGTCCCTCTCCCTCTCCTACCATACTGAATCATTATGTGTGAGGTCAGAGGTCAGGGTCTCCTGCCTCCTTCCTCTCTCCTCCATCTCTCATTGTCCATCTGTTTATCTACCCCTCTACCTCTCTGCCCCCACCCGTCCGCCCATAATCAATGTTTATTTTTTTTTTATGGAATAAATCATCTTGACAGTAACCCTCCAAAAAGTCATGCATAAACTCCATATGTACTAGGAAGTCTCTTTTTTCTGGACATTCAAGAATGTGACTGATCAAAGTGCCTCAAACCTTGAAAAATAAATATTTTAACTGATTGAAGGTAAGGGGTGAACACATGCCGTGGTCAAGGCTACGACCGCACCAGTGCAATGGGTGGAGCTTACTCAGGGGTTCAACAGTGCATATCAGACCGAGAGCCTAATGCTTCTTTAGGTACACTCTTAAAAAAAAAGGGTTTCAAAAGGGTTCTTTGCGGAGGGATAGGGTTCTATCAAAAACTGTTTTTTATCAGAAGAACCATGTTTTGGAAGACAATGGTTCTTTGCAAGCGAAAAGTGTTTTACGTAGAACCTTTAACATCCTATGAATCATTTTGGAACAAAGTGTTCTTTGATCATTCTTTGGATGGCAAGAATGATTCCTTGGAAGGCAAGAAGGGTTCTACATAGAACCATATATAATATTTCCCAGCATGCTCTATTGCAGGGAGATTTTCAGAATTGTTTGTTTTACTGTAATATCTGTGTTTTTGCGTATACATTGATTGGTTGATACATTTTATGCTAGACAAAGATAAATAACATACCGTTTTCTAAACTAATCCAATCTGTTAGTTATTAGATTTATTGTACCCGTTACTAAGATTGTTGATCCAGATGATTGAGGTAGTCTCGGTATTCAAGCTTCTCTATCCTGGCAGTCAGTCTGAATGCAGGTTGCGGGTGCTTAACAATTCCACTTGTTGGATAGTCTCTAACACTGGTTGGATTCTGATAGGAATTATACATCACTTTGCAAGCCAGTGTAATGTGACTTGCTGGCCTGATGTGGCCTGTAAACCAGGAGTTTCCTAACAACACTGTGTCAAGGTATAACTACAGTAGGACATCAAAGAAAGGCTTTATGATATACTGTGTAAGGTATTGTCATAAATAATTACATTTTAAAGGCCAATAAGTCTGGTGGAACCACTCATGGAGGATTCTAGGAACAACCCTCCAAAGATGAAATGTTTTTTTTCGGTAGAACCCTCTGCAAAGGGTTGTTGTGGGCGGGGAAAGAATCTCTGCTCATTAACATATTTTGAAGGCTAATTTGTTGCACCCATTAGTGAAAATACGGTGCCCCACAGAAAACAGTACCATACTGAATTTCTGGAAGCTAAAAACCTGTACATTTACAGCAACCTACTGGCTACTGTGCAGCCAGTAATTTAATGTAAAAATGACTGGATTTTTTTTTTTGCAGTGTAGGCTGAACAGTACAGTTGTATATTAACAAAATATATAGAATTGGTTTCTGATTAGTATGCTGTTGTATCAAACATGTATTTTGCAATCTGCAATGTTTGAATTTCCAACTTTAATTACAAAACCAGTAATTACATTACTGCCACCATCAAGGAGTCTAAATGTGTATACTGTGCCTTTGGAAAGTATTCAGACCCCTTCCCTTTTTACACATTTTGTTACAGCTTTATTCTAAAATGGTTTGTTTTTTAAATCGTCATCATTCTACACACAATGCTCCATAATGACAAAGTATAAACAGGTTTTTAGAAATGTTTGCAAATGTATTAAAATAAAAATCAGAAATGCCTTATTTCCATAAGATTTCAGACCCTTTGCTATGAGACTCGAAAATGAGTTCAGGTGCTCCCTCTTTCCATTGATCATCCATGAGATGTTTCTACATCTAGATTGGAGTCCACATGTGATAAATTCAATTGATTGGACGTGATTTAAAAAGACACACACCGGCCTATATAAGGTCCCACAGTTGACAGTGCATGTCAGAGCAAAAACCAAGCCATGAGGTCGAAAGAATTGTCCGTAGAGCTCCGAGACAGGATTGTGTTGAGGCACAGATCTGGTGAAGGGTAGGACCCCAAGAACACAGTGGCCACCATCATTCTTAAATGGAAGAAGTTTGGAACCACCAAGGCTCTTCCCAGAGCTGGCCACCCAGCAAAACTGAGCAATCGGGTGAGAAGGGCATTGGTCAGGGAGGTGACCAAGAACCCGATGCTCACTCTGACAGAGCTCCAGAGTTCCTTTGTGGAGATGGGAGAACCTTCCAGAAGGACAACCATCTCTGCAGCACTCCCCAATCAGGCCTTTATGGTAGAGTGGCCAGATGGAAGCCCCTCCTCAGTAAAAAGCACATGACAGCGCGCTTGGAGTTTGCCAAAAAGCACCTAAAGGACTCTCAGACTCTCATACTACCCAACCCTCTCTTATCCTCTGTCTCTTTCTCTGCATTCTCTGACTCCACAGCTTCTATCCCCCGTTTTCGTTGTTTATTTGTCTTCCATTGTCTTTTCCTCCTCTTAATATCGCTGTCTCTTTATTTATTTTCCTAACTAACCTTCTTCTCCCATTGTATCAGCATCATTCACTCTCTTTTCCTATTCTCCCTTCCCCCTACCTCCATGTCTTTGTCCCTCCCACTCTCTGTGTTTCTCACAATAAGTGCTGGTTAAGGGCCCAGTTGGACTGTGATGGAAGCTCTAGGTTATCTGATGACCAAGTTAAAGCCTCTCTCCTCCATCCTACAAGTGTCACGATCACTGGAATAAATGGACAAAGGCGCAGCGTGCTTAGAGTTCCTCATGTTTTATTAGATGAAACTCACAAAAAAACAATAAGCGCAAAACGAAACGTGAAGAAAATGCAGTGCTCACAGGCACTACAAAAAAAAACAAGATCCCACACAAAACAGGTGGAAAAGGCTGCCTAAATATGATCCCCAATCAGAGACAACAATAGACAGCTGACTCTGATTGGGAACCATTCCAGGCCAACATAGAAATGCAAAAACTAGAGTACCCACCCTAGTCACACCCTGACCTAACCAAAATAGAGAATAAAAAGGATCTCTAAGGCCAGGGCGTGACAGTACACGCCCCAAAGACGCTGACTCCGGCCGCAAAACCTGACTCTATGGGGGAGGGTCTGGGTGGGCATCTAACCTCGGTGGCGGCTCAGGTTCGGGACGTAGACCCCGCTCCGCTCGCGGATCCCTCCTGACCGTAGATCGTCGCCGGGGACTCCGGACCGTGGATTGTCGCCGTAGGAACCGGAGCGTGGATCGTCGCCGAAAGAACCGGACAGTGGATCGTCGCCGGGGACTCCGGACCGTAGATCGTCGCTGGAGGAACCGGACCGTGGATCGTCGCCGGCGGAACCGGACCGTGGATCGTCGCTGGAGGAACCGGACCGTGGATCGTCGCTGACCGTGGATCGCCGCCGGGGACTCCGGACCGTAGATAATACTGTACTGTATGTCATAGGGTATGTCCAAGTGTAGACTTTGTAGGTGAGGATCATACTTGTATTGATGCTACATCTGCTCACACATATGTGCACCTAGAGGTGAAGATCTAGGACTAAGATATGCACACACTTATATCCCATACGCTACATATATACACTTTGGAAAGACTTGCACATGGGCTGAGATACATACCCACTTGCATAGACAAACAAACAGGGGCACATACACAGAAGCAGAGACACACCAACACACACCCACATACACCCACACACACACAGTTTTGCGTTGCTATCCTTGTGGGGACCAAATAATTGATTCCCATCCAAAATCCAATTTTTCCTAAACCCTAACCCTAAATCTAACCCTAACCCTTAACCTAGCCATAACCCTAATCCTAAACCTAACCTTGTCCCCAAACGCCTAACCCTAATCCTAAAACTATGCCTAACCCTAAATCCTAACCCTACCCCTACCCTAAAACCTTTCCCTAACCAAACCCCTAACCCTAACTCTAATTGAAATCCTAAGCCTAAACTTAAACCCTAAGCCTAAAATAGCATTTTTCCTTGTGGGGACCGTCAAACTGTCCCGCACTCATCCAAATTTTCCTTGTTTTACCATCCTTAAGAAAAAGACACACAAACACACACACACACACACACACACACACACACACACACACACACACACACACACACACACATACACACACACACACTCTTAGACACACACACCTTCCCAGTCATTGTTTTGCCTGGCTGTTTTTGTTTACAACTTTATTCTGTGACCCATGGTGGGAATCTGGACACACCAGGAGAAAAAAAAGAGAAAGAAAATAAAATACACTGCTGTCATCTCTGAAGTCATCCTCTGGTCAAGATGTTATTTTCATTACTGGACAGAGTCCAGCCAGAGAGAGACAGGGCGACACATACACAGACACAGACACAGACACAGACTAACACACACTCTCAAACACACACACAGACAGGCAAGGGAGCTCCCAGCTCGAAACAATAGCCACAAATATAGCACCCTCTGGGAAAAATAATACAAACACCACTGTCCATCCCTGAGCTGAGGGGTTACGCCCAATCCTGTGCTTCCTGTGCCCCCAATGCAGAGAACAGCATTGTGGGAGGTTAACCCCCTCCCTGAGAGAGAGAGGGTAGGTGTCACGTCTTCAACTTGGCAGAGGAGAAGAGAGACAAAGGGAAAGATGCATTAGATTAGTGTATGTCAGAATTAAGCCATGCATGTTGCAGATCAACAGTTCCAAATAGCTAGGGGACACTGCAGCAAATGTTTTCTATTTCACCTTTTATTGGCATGGAGGAGAGAGAGGTTTTCTCTTTGTGTTCATTTTTGTTTTCCGCTGCTTTGATGCACGTCCAGATCTCGAAATCTTGAGATCAGAGCAATCTCCCCCCTCCCCTCTCCTGCGTGCGTGCATGCGTGTGGGCACACAAACTTGTGTGTGACTATGCCTGTAGGTATGCGCCAATGCATGCATTCTTGTGGGTGTGTGCGCATGCCTGTGTGTGTGTGTGTGTGTGTGTGTGTGTGTGTGTGTGTGTGTGGGTGTGTGTGTGTGTGTGTGTGTGCGCATGCCTGTGTGTGTGTGTGTGTGTGCGCATGCCTGTGTGTGTGTGTGTGTGTGCGCATGCCTGTGTGTGTGTGTGTGTGTGCGCATGCCTGTGTGTGTGTGTGTGTGTGTGTGTGTGTGTGTGTGTGTGTGTGTGGGTGTGTGTGTGTGTGTGTGTGTGTGTGTGTGTGTGTGTGTGTGTGTGCGCGCGCCGTTTGCGTGAGTGTGTGTCTCTAAGGCAAGAGCCCTGTCCTCCCACAGAATCTGAGTTGTACCACACACTGCGTGTGCCGTCACAGGATATAAGAGGAATGGGAACCAGGCCATGATAAAAGCTTGGGTTCCTGTCTCAATCAAAGGAGGAGAGGGAGCTGGAGGAGGGCTAGTCCGGCCTTGGCGGATTTGAGGGGGTGGCAATAGACCCTCTGGGCTCCAACCCCTGACACCAAGGGTCACCAGTTCAAAGCCCAGGTGGGGCCGACACACTGCAGCCATGGCCCGAGGCACGCGTACGTTGCAGTACACACACACACACACACACACTTTCACACATTCACATTCAACTATGAACTGACATACACGCACAGATTTAAAGGCCTTTCTGTACACTCGCTTTTGCCAAGGTACACACACACACGCCAACGCAAGCACACATATTCCATCTGTTCAACTTCTGTTGTTAAAACTCCCACACTGTACGGACCACCAAAGCACTGCAGATCAGGTTGATACCTCAGAGAATGCTGCACTTCTGGGCATATTCACAAAGGTGGATTTCAGCTTCCAAAATGTACCATTATGGAAATCACACTGTAGAAATATAAAAACGGAGGGTTGACTCTATTATCTCGTCTTTTGAATGTATTGCATGTTTGTCTCCTCTTTGACTAGTGCAGACGGAAGTTTTTTTGATTCAAAACATTCAAAACTGATAAATCCACGATAATTGAGAATTTCAAAAAGCATTTTTCTACGGCTGGCCATGCTTTCCACCTGGCTACCCCTACTCCAGTCAACAGCCCTGCAACCCCCAGAGCAACCTGCCCAAGCCTCCCCCAATTCAGATAGCTGATGTTCTGAAAGAGCTGCAAAATCTGGACCCCTACAAATCAGACGGGCTGGACCCTCTCTTTCTAAAATTATCCGCCGAAATTGTTGCAACCCCTATGACTAGCCTGTTCAACCTCTCTTTCGTATCGTCTGAGATCCCCAAAGATCATCCCCCTCCTCAAAGGGGGAGACACTCTAGACCTGAACTGCTACAAACCTATATCTATCCTACCCTGCCTTTAAAAGGTCCTCGAAAGCCAAGTTAACAAACCGACCATTTCGAATCCTACCGTACTTTCTCCGCTATGCATTCTGGCTTCCGAGCTGGTCATGGGTGCGCCTCAGCCACGCTTTAGGTCCTAAACAATATCATAACCGCCATCGATAAGAGACAATACTGTGGAGCTGTATTCATCGACCTGGCCATGGCTTTCAACTCTGTCAATCACCACATTGTTATCGGCAGACTCAACAGCCTTGGTTTCTCAAATGACTGCCTTGCCTGGTTCACCAACTACTTCTCAGATAGAGTTCAGTGTGTCAAATCGGAGGGCCCTGTTGTCCGGACCTCTGGCAGTCTCTATGGGGGTGCCACAGGGTTCAATCCTCGGGCCGACTCTTTTCTCTGTATACATCAATGACGTCGCTCTTGCTGCTGGTGACTCTCTGATCCACCTCTACGCAGACAACACCATTCTGTATACTTCTGGCCCTTCTTTGGACACTGTGTTAACTAACCTCCAGACGAGCTTCAATACCATACAACTCTCCTTCCGTGGCCTCTAACTGCTCTTAAATGCAAGTAAAACTAAAGGCATGCTCTTCAACCGATCGCTGCCCACACCTGCCCGCCTGCCCAGCATCACTACTCTGGACGGTTCTGACATAGAATATGTGGACAACTACAAATACCTAGGTGTCTGGTTAGACTGTAAACTCCCCTTCCAGACTCACATTAAGCATCTCCAATCCAAAATTAAATCTAGAATCAGCTTCCTATTTTGCAACACAGCATCCTTCACTCATGCTACCAAACATACCCTTGTAAAACTGACTATCCTACCGATCCTTGACTTTGGCGACGTCATTTACAAAATAGTCTCCAACACTCTACTCAGCTAATTGGATGCAGTCTATCACAGTGCCATCCGTTTTGTCACCAAAGCCCCATACACTACCCACCATTGCGACCTGTATGCTCTCGTTGGCTGGCCCTCGCTTTATATTCGTCGCCAAACCCACTGGCTCCAGGTCATCTATAAGTCTTTACTATGTAAAGCCCCGCCTTATCTCAGTTCACTGGTCACCATATCAGCACCCACCCGTAGCACACACTCCAGCAGGTATATTTCACTGGTCACCCCCAAAGCCAATTTCTCCTTTGGCCGCCTTTCCTTCCAGTTCTCTGCTGTCAATGACTGGAACGAACTGCAAAAATCACTGAAGCTGGAGACTCATATCTCCCTCACTAGCTTTAAGCACCAGCTGTCAGAGCAGCTCACAGATCACTACACCTGTACAGCCCACCTAGCCCATCCAACTACCTCATCCCCATACTGTTATCTATTTGATTAATTTTGCTCCTTTGCACCCCAGTATCTCTACTTGTACACTCATCTTCTGCACATCTATCACTCCAGTGTTTAATTGCTGTACTGTAATTATTTCGCCACTATGGCCTATTTATTGCCTTGCCTCCGTTATCCTACCTCATTTGCACACACTGTATATAGGCTTTTTCTATTGTATTATTGACTGTATGTTTGTTTATTCCATGTGTAACTCTGTGTTGTTGTTTGTGTCGCACTGCTTTGCTTTATCTTGGCCAGGTCGCAGTTGTTAATGAGAACTTGTTCCCAACTAGCCTACCTGGTTAAATAAAGGTGAAATAAAATAAATAATAATCATTCTGACTGCAGCTCCATCAAAGCAGCCATCTCTGATATCAAAGAATACCTTTCAAAGCTACAGCTGACCGTTCTATTCGACTAGACTAAAGGACAAATCTATTTTTGATGTTGTTTACGAGCGCGGTGTCTGATGTGTTTGTATGTGGGACAGTAGCCTCGGACCGACAGTTATTGATGCGAGGGGTACTGAAGCTTGTCCAGCCAGTCCTATCCAGGCCAAGCCAGGGGACCACGTCACTCTCTCTCTCTCTCTATCTCAGAGGAAGATCATTGTTGACTAAAATAGCCGGGGGCCTTTGTTGCCAGGCCAGGAAGTCATATTGTAGGAGAAGGGCTGAGAACAGAGTGAAGTTATGAGGAGGGGTGACCTTGGAGGCCGACACACACACAGGTTCCCACTGACTCCCAGACAGCAGGGCAGAACTACGGCTTAGAGAACACCATGGAGCACACACAAACACACACACACACACACAAAGGCGTACACACATCGCAACGCAAGATAAAAATCCCATATACATCCAGAGTGTAGTCCCCCTGCGCACACACCCACACAAACACACAAACACACAAACAAACAAAGACATGTACACGTTTCACTGTACACACACTCGCATGAGCTATCGTCATCTCACCGTACACTCCCACACAGACACGTTCACTAACAGCTAAACCCATTCTTACACACATACAAACAAATGCACCATGCGCCTCTATACACTCATAAACAAACATCTGTTCACTGTATATCCTAAGTGTCACGTTGAAAGACTACAATGATAAAAAACACACACACATATTTCATGTTTTTGCTGTTTAGTAATATACACTGAGTAGACTGACCAGGTGAGCTATGATCCCTTAGTGATCAGTGTAGATGAAGGGGAGGAGACAGGTTAAAGAGTCATTTTTAAGCCTCGAGACAATTGAGACATGGATTGTGTATGTGTGCCATTCAGAGGGTGAGTGGACAAGACAAAATATTTAAGTACCTTTGAACAGGGTATGGTAGTAGGTGCCAGGCACACCGGTTTGTGTCAAGGACTGCAACACTGCTGGCTTTTTCACGCTCAACAGTTTCCCGTGTGTATCAAGAATGGACCACCACCCAAGGGACATCCAGCCAACTTGACACAACTGTGGGAAGCATTGGAGTCAACATTGGCCAGCATCCCTGTGGAATGCTTTCGACACCTTGTAGAGTCCATTCCCTGACGAATTGAGGCTGTTCTGAAGGCAAAAGGGGGGGATGCAACCCAATATTAGGAAGGTGTTCTTAATGTCTTATACACTCAGTGTATACATTAGCAACTCAGCCTACCCTACATCAACCAAACGTTCTATCTTCTGTCTTTTTCTCTCCCCCTCTCCCCCTTGCCTCCTACTCCTCTCCCTTTGTTGGGGGGGGGGGGGGGGGGATGATAGTGATGAAGTGAGAGTGAGAGCTGAGTAGGCTTTCATCAGGGCTAGGTTAGTTGTCTCTCCTAGTGACATCATCATCAACATCCCCTCGGTGCTACCGCTACCCCTACTGTGTTCCTGGCTTTGTCATGCACCCCCCTGCCGGGATGTCACCATCTGTGATGCCTCTACCTGTCTGTCACCCACCACTTACACACACACACACTCATGCACACAGGCACACACACACTCACAAAGACATATACGAGGCACACATAATATGCTCGCAGGCACAAACACAAACTCTCCCTCACAGAGAAACACATATGTACACACAGGCATACAAAGAATTAGGGGTACAACCCACACAAGACAGTCAAACACAAGACACACACAGACGAAACACGCATATACACACACAAATGCAATCAACTAGACATGATAGTGGAACTTATCATACGAATACATCAAAGTTGAAATACAGTTGAAGTACACAAACACAACACCAACACACAGGTTCTATTGAGCAACGTGGAGGTGCTGGGGGTGGGAGGTTGGCATTTATTGAGATGACTCATGTACTGGAGGCAGCTCTGCAGAATGGTCACTAGCTGGCACAGCCACAAAGTCATAAAATCTGGTTTTAAACCTAGCCCTAACCACACCGCTAACCCTAATGCCTAGCCCTAAACTTAAGTTAAGACCAAAAAGCTACTTTTTGTTTTCATGAATTTTTACAATATAGACAATTTAGACTTTGCTGCTGGCCCATCTAGTGGAAACTTCTCAATTCTGCCTCCAGCGCAAGACTCATGACAATAAACGCCAACCTGTGTCTGATGAGGGGGTTGGGAGTCACAGGGAGCTGGTCTGACAGCTTCATCTGTGGCACCGCAGTGAAGACAGATGGCTCACTGTCTCTGCCCCCTCTCTCTGTAACAGCTTAACACACCTCCACACACACACCTCAACACACACACACACACACTCACAAACACAATCCTGCCCCTCCTCCGCACCCATCAGAACAAGGCTCTAACGAGGTTGGGCTACAGTCTCGCTCTCACTCACTTCACTTTCACTCCCACTTTCTCTCTCTCTCTCTCTCTCTCTCTCTCTCTCTCTCTTTCTGTCTCTCGCTCTCTCTCTCTCTCTCTCTCTCTCTCTCTCTCTGTCTCTCTCTCTCTCTTTCTGTCTCTCGCTGTCTCTGTCTCTCTGTCTCTCTCTCTCTCTCTCTCTCTCTCTCTCTCTCTCAATTTCAATTTAAGGGCTTTATTGGCATGGGAAACATATGTTAGCATTGCCAAAGTAAATGAAGTAGATAATAAACAAAAGTGAAATAAACAATCAAATTAACAGTAAACATACAAAAGTTCCAAAAGAATAAAGACATTTCAAATGTTCAATTATGTGCAAATAGGGAAAATAAATAAACATAAATATGGGTTGTATTGACAATTGTGTTTGTTCTTCACTGGTTGCCCTTTTCTTGTGGCAACAGGTCACACCTCTTGCTGCTATGATGGCACACTGGTATTTCACCCAATAGATATTGGAGTTTATCAATTAAAAAAAAAAAAAAAACGAATTCTTTGTGTATCTGTGTAATCTTAGGGAAATATGTGTCTCAAATATGGTCATACATTTGGCAGCGCAGTTTCCACCTCATTTTGTGGGCAGTGTCTTTTTTTGAAAGCCAGGTCTGCCTACGTCATCCTTTCTCAATAACAAGGCTATGCTCACTGAGTCTGTACATAGGCAAAGCTTTCCTTAAATTGGTTCAGTCACAGTGGTCAGGTATTCTGCCACTGTGTACTCTCTGTTTAGGGTCAAATAGCATTCAAGTTTGTTCTGTTTTTTATGTTAATTATTTTTGTTTTCTTATGATTTGGTTGATTGTGTTGCTGTCCTGGGGTTTTGTGGGTCTGTTTATGTTTGTGAAAGAGCCCCAGGACCAGCTTGCTTAGGGGACTCTTCTCCAGGTTAATCTCACTGTAGGTAATGGCTTTGTTAAGGAAGGATTGATAATTGCTTCCTTTTAGGTGGTTGTAGAACTAACGTCTCTTTTCTGGATTTTGATCATTAGCGGGTATCGGCCTAATTCTGCTCTGCATGCATTATTTGGTGTTATAAGTTGTACACTGGGGATATTTTGCAGAATTCTGCATGCAGAGTCTCAATTTGGTGTTTGTCCCATTTTGTGAATTTTTGGTTGGTGAGTGGACCCCAGACCTCACAACCATAAAGAGCAATGGGTTCTATAAATGATTGAAGTAATTTTAGCCAGCTCCTAATTGGTATCTCGAATTGTATGTTCCTTTAGATGCCATAGAAGGCCCTTCTTGCCTTGTCTATCAGATCATTTACAACTTTGTAGAAGTTACCTGTGGCACTGATGTTTAGGCCGAGGTACTGTGGCGCTGATGTTTAGGCCGAGGTGTGTATAGTTTTTTGTGTGCTCCAGGGCAACGGTGTCTAGATGGAATTTGTATTTGTGTTCCTGGCAACTGGACCTTTTTTGCAACACCATTATTTTTGTCTTACTGAGATTTACTGTCAGGGCCCAGGTCTGACAGAATCTGTGCAGAAGATCTAAGTTCTGCTGTAGGCCTTCCTTGGTTGGTGACAGAAGCACCAGATCATCAGCAAGCTGTAGACATGTGACTTCAGATTATGGTAGGGTGAGGCCAGGTGCTGCAGACTGTTTTCGATCTTATCTGTCGGAAAGATATCAGTTTGTCTCTGTGAGTGGTTTGTCCTCTGACAAATCAACTGTAAATTTCGGTGTTCCTCAAGGTTCCGTTTTAGGACCACTATTATTTTCACTATATATTTTACCTCTTGGGGATGTTATTCGAAAACATAATGTTAACTTTCACTGCTATGCGGATGACACACAGCTGTACATTTCAATGAAACATGGTGAAGCCCCAAAATTGCCCTTGCTAGAAGCATGTGTTTCAGACATAAGGAAGTGGATGGCTGCAAACTTTCTACTTTTAAACTCGGACAAAACAGAGATGCTTGTTCTAGGTCCCAAGAAACAAAGAGATCTTCTGTTGAATCTGACAATTAATCTTAATGGTTGTACAGTCGTCTCAAATAAAACTGTGAAGAACCTCGGCGTTACTCTGGACCCCGATCTCTCTTTTGAAGAACATATCAAGACCATTTCAAGGACAGCTTTTTTCCATCTACGTAACATTGCAAAAATCAGAAACTTTCTGTCCAAAAATGATGCAGAAAAATTAATCCATGCTTTTGTCACTTCTAGGTTAGACTACTGCAATGCTCTACTTTCCGGCTACCCGGATAAAGCACTAAATAAACTTCAGTTAGTGCTAAATACGGCTGCTAGAATCCTGACTAGAACCAAAAAATTTGATCATATTACTCCAGTGCTAGCCTCCCTACACTGGCTTCCTGTCAAAGCAAGGGCTGATTTCAAGGTTTTACTGCTAACCTACAAAGCATTACATGGGCTTGCTCCTACCTATCTCTCTGATTTGGTCCTGCCGTACATACCTACACGTACGCTACGGTCACAAGACGCAGGCCTCCTAATTGTCCCTAGAATTTCTAAGCAAACAGCTGGAGGCATGGCTTTCTCTCATAGAGCTCCATTTTTATGGAACGGTCTGCCTACCCATGTCAGAGACGCAAACTCGGTCTCAACCTTTAAGTCTCTACTGAAGACTCATCTCTTCAGTGGGTCATATGATTGAGTGTAGTCTGGCCCAGGAGTGGGAAGGTGAACGGAAAGGCTCTGGAGCAACGAACCGCCCTTGCTGTCTCTGCCTGGCCGGTTCCCCTCTTTCCACTGGGATTCTCTGCCTCTAACCCTATTACAGGGGCTGAGTCACTGGCTTACTGGGGCTCTCTCATGCCGTCCCTGGAGGGGGTGCGTCACCTGAGTGGGTTGATTCACTGATGTGGTCATCTTGTCTGGGTTGTGCCGTGGCGGAGGTCTTTGTGGGCTATACTCAGCCTTGTCTCAGGATGGTAAGTTCGTGGTTGAAGATATCCCTCTAGTGGTGTGGGGGCTGTGCTTTGGCAAAGTGGGTGGGGTTATATCCTTCCTGTTTGGCCCTGTCCGGGGGTGTCCTCGGCTGGGGCCACAGTGTCTCCTGACCCCTCCTGTTTCAGCCTCCAGTATTTATGCTGCAGTAGTTTATGTGTCGGGGGGCTAGGGTCAGTTTGTTATATCTGGAGTACTTCTCCTGTCCTATTCGGTGTCCTGTGTGAATCTAAGTGTGCGTTCTCTAATTCTCTCCGTCTCTCTTTCTTTCTCTCTCTCGGAGGACCTGAGCCCTAGGACCATGCCCCAGGACTACCTGACATGATGACTCCTTCCTGTCCCCAGTCCACCTGGCCGTGCTGCTGCTCCAGTTTCAACTGTTCTGCCTTATTATTATTCGACCATGCTGGTCATTTATGAACATTTTAACATCTTGGCCATGTTCTGTTATAATCTCCACCCGGCACAGCCAGAAGAGGACTGGCCATCCTACATATGCTCTCTCTAATTCTCTCTTTCTTTCTCTCTCGGAGGACCTGAGCCCTAGGACAATGCCCCAGGACTACCTGACATGATGACTCCTTGCTGTCCCCAGTCCACCTGGCCGTGCTGCTGCTCCAGTTTCAACTGTTCTGCCTTATTATGATTCGACCATGCTGGTCATTTATGAACATTTGAACATCTTGGCCATGTTCTGTTATAATCTCCACCCGGCACAGCCAGAAGAGGACTGGCCACCCCACATAGCCTGGTTCCTCTCTAGGTTTCTTCCTAGGTTTTGGCCTTTCTAGGGAGTTTTTCCTAGCCACCGTGCTTCTACACCTGCATTGCTTGCTGTTTGGGGTTTTAGGCAAGGTTTCTGTACAGCACATTGAGATATCAGCTGATGTACGAAGGGCTATATAAATAAATTTGATTTGATTTGATTTTAGTGCCCTCGCAAATTCATATATATATATATATATATATATATATATATATATATATATATATATATACAGTGCCTTGCGAAAGTATTCGGCCCCCTTGAACTTTGCGACCTTTTGCCACATTTCAGGCTTCAAACATAAAGACATAAAACTGTATTTTTTTGTGAAGAATCAACAACAAGTGGGACACAATCATGAAGTGGAACGACATTTATTGGATATTTCAAACTTTTTTAACAAATCAAAAACTGAAAAATTGGGCGTGCAAAATTATTCAGCCCCTTTACTTTCAGTGCAGCAAACTCTCTCCAGAAGTTCAGTGAGGATCTCTGAATGATCCAATGTTGACCTAAATGACTAATGATGATAAATACAATCCACCTGTGTGTAATCAAGTCTCTGTATAAATGCACCTGCACTGTGATAGTCTCAGAGGTCCGTTAAAAGCGCAGAGAGCATCATGAAGAACAAGGAACACACCAGGCAGGTCCGAGATACTGTTGTGAAGAAGTTTAAAGTCGGATTTGGATACAAAAATATTTCCCAAGCTTTAAACATCCCAAGGAGCACTGTGCAAGCGATAATATTGAAATGGAAGGAGTATCAGACCACTGCAAATCTACCAAGACCTGGCCGTCCCTCTAAACTTTCAGCTCATACAAGGAGAAGACTGATCAGGGTTGCAGCCAAGAGGCCCATTATCACTCTGGATGAACTGCAGAGATCTACAGCTGAGGTGGGAGACTCTGTCCATAGGACAACAATCAGTCGTATATTGCACAAATCTGGCCTTTATGGAAGAGTGGCAAGAAGAAAGCCATTTCTTAAAGATATCCATAAAAAGTGTCGGTTAAAGTTTGCCACAAGCCACCTGGGAGACACACCAAACGTGGAAGAAGGTGCTCTGGTCAGATGAAACCAAAATTGAACTTTTTGGCAACAATGCAAAACGTTATGTTTGGCTTAAAAGCAACACACCATCCCCACTGTCAAACATGGTGGTGGCAGCATCATGGTTTGGGCCTGCTTTTCTTCAGCAGGGACAGGGAAGATGGTTAAAATTGATGGGAAGATGGATGGAGCCAAATACAGGACCATTCTGGAAGAAAACCTGATGGAGTCTGCAAAAGACCTGAGACTGGGACGGAGATTTGTCTTCCAACAAGACAATGATCCAAAACATAAAGCAAAATCTACAATCGAATGGTTCAAAAATAAATATATCCAGGTGTTAGAATGGCCAAGTCAAAGTCCAGACCTGAATCCAATCGAGAATCTGTGGAAAGAACTGAAAACTGCTGTTCACAAATGCTCTCCATCCAACCTCACTGAGCTCGAGCTGTTTTGCAAGGAGGAATGGGAAAAAATTTCAGTCTCTCGATGTGCAAAACTGATAGAGACATACCCCAAGCGACTTACAGCTGTAATCGCAGCAAAAGGTGGCGCTACAAAGTATTAACTTAAGGGGGCTGAATAATTTTGCACGCCCAATTTTTAAGTTTTTGATTTGTTAAAAAAGTTTGAAATATCCAATAAATGTCGTTCCACTTCATGATTGTGTCCCACTTGTTGTTGATTCTTCACAAAAAAATACAGTTTTATATCTTTATGTTTGACTCTCGTCAGATGTGGCAGGGCTTTAAAACTATTACAGACTACAAAGGGAAACCCAGACGCGAGTTGCACAGTGACGAGAGCCTACCAGATGAGCTGTATGCCTTTTATGCTTGCTTCGAGGCCAGCAACACTGAAGCATGCACAAGAGCACCAGCTGTTCTGGATGACTGTGTGATAACGCTCTCGGTAGCAGATGTGAACTAAGCCGCAGGGCCAGACGGATTACCAGGACGTGTACTGAAAGCATACGCGGATCAACTGGCAAGTGTACTCACTGACATTTTCAACCTCTCCCTGACCAAGTCTATAATACCTACATGTTTCAAGCAGACCACCATAGTCCCTGTGCAAAGGAAGCGAAGGTAACCTGCCTAAATGATTACTACCCCGTAGCACTCACGTTGGTAGCCATGAAGTTATTTGAAAGGCTGGTCATGACTCACATCAACACCATCCTCCAGGATACCCTAGACCCACTCCAATTCGCATACTGCACCAAAAGCTCCACAGATGACGAAATCTCAATCACACTCCACACTGCCCTTTCCCACCTGGACAAAAGGAACACCTATGTGAGAATGCTATTCATTGACTAAAGCTCAGTGTACAACACCATAGTGCCCACAAAGCTCATTACTAAGCTAAGGACCCGGGGACTAAATACCTTCCTCTGCAACTGGATCCTGGACTTCCTGACGGGCCGCCCCCGGGTGGTAAGGGTAGGCAACAACACCATCATTAAGTTTGCTGACGACATAACAGTGGTAGGCCTGATCACCGGCAACAATGAGCCTATAGGGAGGAGGTCAGAGAACTGGCAGTGTGGTGCCAGAACAACAACCTCTCAGAGGAGAGCCCCAAAAAATTGTCAGAGACTCCAGTCACCCAAGTCATAGACTGGAGATCTTTGTGGGCTATACTCGGCCTTGTCTCAGGATGGTAAGTTAGTGGTTGAAGATATCCCTCTAGTGGTGTGGGGGCTGTGCTTTGGCAAAGTGGGTGGGTTTATATCCTTCCTGTTTGGCCCTGTCCGGTGGTATGCTCTCTCTAATTCTCTCTTTCTCTCTTTCTTTTTCTCTCTCGGAGGACCTGAGCCCTAGGACAATGCCTCAGGACTACCTGGCATGATGACTCCTTCCTGTCCCCAGTCCACCTGGTCGTGCTGCTGCTCCAGTTTCAACTGTTCTGCCTGCGGCTATGGAATCCTGACCTGTTCATCGGACGTGCTACCTGTCCCAGACCTATTATTTGACCATGCTGGTCATTTATGAACATTTGAACATCTTGGCCATGTTCTGTTATAATCTCCACCCGGCACAGCCAGAAGAGGACTGGCCACCCCTCATAGGTGATACCTGGTTCCTCTCCAGGTTTCTTCCTAGGTTTTGGCCTTTCTAGGGAGTTTTTCCTAGCCAACGTGCTTCAACACCTGCGTTGCTTGCTGTTTGGGGTTTTAGGCTGGGTTTCTGTACAGCACTTTGAGATATCAGCTGATGTACGAAGGGCTATATAAATAAAATTTATTTGATTTGATTTGTTTTCTCTGCTACCGCACGGCAAGAGGTACCGGAGCGCCAAGTCCTGGACCAAAAGGCTCCTGAACTGCTTCTACCCCCAAGCCATAAGACTCCTGAACAATTAATCAAAGGGCCACCAGACTATTTACATTGACACCCCCCCCCCCATTTGTTTTGTACACTACTGCCACTCACTGTTTATTATATTACTTTAGTTTATTCGGTCAATATTTTCTTAATTCTTCTTGAACTGCACTGTTGGTTAAGGGCATGTAAGTAAGCATTTCACGGTAAGGTCTACACGCATGTGACAAATAAAGTTTGATTTGATTGATTATTAAATGTACTATACTGTAAAGCTTGAATGTTTCAGGTTTTGTTTTTCTTAAATGTACTCTACTGCAACGCTGGAATGTTTTCATCTGTTGCCATGATATAACTAAAATAACAAATGAGACTGAACCACACACACACACACACACACACACACACACACATAAACACACGCGTTAGATGTTATCCATATTCTAATCAATCACAGATGGTCTGGCAGCCTCCTGGCCATTTGTGAAATGTTGACACAATTATCAATGACCAGTTCAAAGACCAGGTGATGGATAAAAGGATAGCAGAGTCCCTCTATGGAAGTTTATATCGGGTGTATATTGGGTGTGTGATTTGACACTGCTTGAGATATCAAATGTTCTTCCTGAATGGATCCCAATCCACAAACTTCTCCGTATTCTAGGTTGTAAAGGATTCCTTAAAACAACATAGACTGAAAGACAAGAATATGAGTGATACGACTATAAGCAGTACCAGTGGTCTTTTTTATTTTGAGTGTAATTTGACCACTGTTGAGGTTTGAAAAATGTCTAAGGTAATCAAATCAAATCCAAATTCATGTTTGAGATTAAGAGATTAAGATTTTTTTTATTGAGAAAACTCATAATTATGTAAAATACGTGGCATTGTTGCTTATAAGGCAGTTTTATGTTCTTATGTTTTCATTGCTGCAGATTAGGAAAATAACTGTTGATTGGGCCAGTTCCTTTCTACACAACAGCGCCACCAAAAGTATTCTCAAAGTAACTGCAGGCATATCCCCTCAATAGGCATATGGGATGTTAGATCATACTCAAAGGTAGCGAACATTTTGGCTTGATATATAACACCTACATTGGAATGACAAATAAGATTTCTTAGAAGTTTCCATTGTTTCATTGTAATCCTGTCTCCCCAGTACCTTTTCACTGGTCATTTCCCTTTCCTGTCTTTCCTCCTCCAGAGAAATGATGGTGACTTAATTGTTTTGTTAACAGTCAGAACTGCCCGGCAACACCAGAACACCAGCCCCTGGGAACAATCCGGACCATGGAGGCACAGATTCCAGAGAGTCAGCATGTGTGTGTGTGTGTTGTTCGTGTGTGCGTGCGTGCGTGCGTGCTTGTGTGTGTGAGAGTGTGCGTGCTTGTGTGTGTGAGCATGCGTGCCTCAATGAGCTGAATGAGTGGCAGGCCTAACCTAAGCCCACTTTATAGCAATGTGTGGGAAGCGAGCCGCAAGCTCTTCCTCTGTCTTTTTTCAACGCAAGTGATTACCACTGCGGAAATGCTAATGGCTGTTTGGATAGCCGTGGACCAGGGATGAAGCATTTGTTTTACTTGGTGATCCTCGTCTGGCTAACAGGGCCGCCAGTCTGTTGTTTTTAAATTACAGGGGGATATCGCTGCTTCAGCAAAGGTGCCCTAGTCCACCAAAAACACCCCCTTCTCCAGAAGTGCTGAGTTTTACAAATGATGGAACTTCTTTGTTTATGAGTGTTTGTGTGTGTGCGTGTGTATGTGTGTGTGTGTGTGTGTGTGTGTGCATGCATGCGTGTGCGCAGCTCGTGTTGTCAAACCGAGCCCACCTGATTTATGATTAAAACAATATTGCTACAAATCACTTTGGAAAGACTTACGTTCGCTGCTCTGTTTTCTCCTCCACTGATAAACGAGCCAGATTAGTTCAAGTCCGTGTAAAGCGCTGGTGTGTGTTGTAAAGGGCGGGGTCGTACGGTTGATGGACTACATGTCTAAGCAGACATCAGGTTGAAGCAGTCCAGTGAGGCCCAGTCTGACAGACACGGGTATATACAGATAGACACGTTTCTGTACAGAGGAATGGGCCACGCGGTTCACTCAGCTTTTTTTCTCATGGGCTGTGTCTGAATTGGCATTACTTTTGACCAGACCTCCTATGGGCTCTAGGGTGCAATTACAGACACGGCCATGGATTACACTGAAATCAAGGTTAATGTCTTCTGAAAGGCAGCTTTCCTGCTCAGAGCGTTTAATGGAGGGAGAATGTATGGTCACTCTTTGGAAGTTACTCTTTGGAAGAGTGAACTGGTAAAGAAGCTTGTTTTGGGCGGTCTGAAATAATGACATGTTACACTGACTAACATAGCTCATTATTTCCCTCGATAAGTTTGAATAAGATGTTGTTTTTTTTTTAGAACTAACATAAAATATTCATTAGAGGAGAGTGGGGTAAGTTGAGACATTTTTTTTACATTCAGCATCACTCCTTCAAGGGAAATATACACAGAACAAAAATATATACTCAAAACGTAAAGTGTTGGTCCCATGTTTCATGAGCTGATATGAAGGAAAAAGGACACTGCTCTTGGTAGTAATCACTGATATGTAATAAGCTTACGTATCGGCCTCACGGGCCTTTGTCAGAGCTTTTGTGAGTTTTTAAAACTAGCACCCATTATGTAGACCTAGACACACCCACATCCGTTCCACGCAAACCAAAAACAAAGAAGTGCTACCAAACATAACAACATGCATTTCATAAACACTACAAAAGTGTGTAAATAAGATGTATGAAACACGTCTGTAAAACCACAATGAGGACATGGCAAGTTTTCGTTAGTCCTTGGGTACATCGTACGAAAAACAGTCATCTTAAATTGGCACATAATTCATGTTCAAATTCACAACATAACATACATAGGCAATTCATCATTAAGTCCTTTAGGAAATAATCCCAAAACATTCTCTTTTACTCAGAGTATCATTTATATAACCTCCCCTGTCTGATATCTTAACGTTCTCTATGCCAAAAAATCTAAAGGTAGAAATGTCATGCTTTAGGTCATTGAAATGTACTGCGACTTGTCGTTTCTCCTGATTGAACTTTTGCGTTCACTGATTCTCTGTTTGAGAGAACGAGAGGTTTTACCGACATAGCAGAGCCCACATGGACATTTAATCATGTAAATAACATGGGTGGTGGAACACGTGATAATGCCATTTATTTGGAACCGTGAGCTGATATATCATGAGCTGATATAAAAATAGCAGAAATTTAGCATGCGCACAAAAAGCTTATTTCTTTAAAATGTTGTGCGAAAATTCCTCTACATCCCTGATAGTGAGCATTTCTCCTTTGCCAATCTGATCCATCCACTTGACAAGTGTGGCATATCAAGAAGCTGATTAAACAGCATAATCATTAGTTATTATTATTACTATTATTATTCATTATTATAATTACTACACTTTGGTGGACAATAAAAGGCCACTCTAAAATGTGCAGTTTTGTCACACAACACAATGCTACAGATGTCTCAAGTTTTGAGGGAGCGCGCAATTGGCATGCTGACTGCAGGAATTTCCACCAGAGCTGTTGCCAGAGAATGTAATGTTAATTTCTCTACAATAAGCTGCCTCTAACACCGTTTTAGAGAATTTGGCAGTGCATCCAACCGGCCTCACAACCGCAGACCACGTGTAATGTCAGCCCAGGACCTCCACATCCGGCTTCTTCACCTGCGGGATCATCTGAGGGGAGGATTGAGAAGGGTGGGGAGGGGGGTTCTGAGGAGTATTTCTGTCTGTAATAAAGCCCTTTTGTGGGGAAAACTCATTCTGATTGGCTGGGCCTGACTCCCCAGTGGGTGGGCCTGTGACTGCATCCCTGCCCAGTCATGTGAAATCCATAGATTAGGGCCTCATTAATGTATTTAAATGGACTGATTTCCTTATATAAACTGTAACTCAGTTAAATCTTTGAAATTGTTGCATGTGTTTATATTTTCATTCAGTATAGTGTTCTTTCTAACAAAGACCTCAACATATATTTCAGGATGTTGTGTATCCCAGGAAATATTCAGAATTCATCTGAAGATTACAGTTTTGAAAATATATCTTGGCACAACTAACCCCGTGTATTATGGCTTCAGTTGAGCTGCAGGACAGACCTGTAATCAAAGCAAATAAAATACAATTATATTAGTGACATGTGCCAAATACAACACCTTACAGTGAAATGCTTACTTACAACCCTAACCAACAATGCCGTTTAAAAAAAATGGATAAAAATAAGAGATTAAAGTAACAAGTAATTAATAAGCAGCAGTAAAATAACAACAGCGAGACTATATACAGGGGGGTACCAGTACAGAGTCAATGTGCAAGGGCACCGGTTAGTTGAGGTAGTATGTACATGTAGGTAGAGTTATTAAAGTGACTATGCATAGATGACAACAGAGGGTAGCAGTGGTGTAAAGAGGGGGAGGGGTGGGGGGACAATGCAAATCGTCTGGGTAGCCATTTGACTAGATGTTCAGGAGTCTTATGGCTTGGGGGTAGAAACTGTTTAGAAGCCTCTTGGACCTAGACTTGGCACTCCGGTACCGATTGCTGTGCAGTAGCAGAGAGAACAGTCTATGACTAGGGTGGCTGGAGTCTTTGACAATTTTTAGGGCCTTCCTCTGACACCGCCTGGTATAGAGGTCCTGGATGGCAGGAAGCTTGGCCCCAGTGATGTACTGGGCTGTTCGCATTACCCACTGTAGTGCCTCCATGTTATTTCTTCCTTCACAGACTCCATGAAATGATGACCTCTTCCTAAATATTTGGTGAAATTGTGAATTTTGTGTGTGGTTTTATAGAAACCCTTTGGCTCAACTTATCCCACTTTCCCGTGTGTGTGTGTGTGCGTGCGTGCCAGTGCAAGTATGTGCGTGTCGACTTAAAGAGGCATTTCCCTGCCTGCCAGCGTGTGCTGTCCATAATAAAAAGTGGATTACTGTGCTCTAGACTTCACAAGAATCTGAAGGGTCTGACATGTCTTTAGGCTCCCAGGCCTTAAACACAGGCAGCCATTTTGTTAGCACTTAGCTTACACTCGCCTCCCAGGCCAGATGTTAGTGATTAAAAGAAATGACTTGGTTCCACTGTCATTTAGAAAACTAGGTCAAAGAGTCTCCTCCATTGAATAATTCCTAAACCCTTCATTAGAATCATCTAGATATGTGGATTCATCCAAGGGGGAAAGAAACAAATATAGTAATTGTTGCGTTTCTTTGACCAAAAGGGAAGAGATTAAAGTAAACAACATCACTTTATATTTTGTTTGATCTTCAGTCTATGTGGACATTAGGCTATTTGTTTTGCCCAAACCGAAATCGCCATGGGGAATTGTATACATGCTCATTCTAGCATTGTGGCGAGTATGTTGTTTTGTTGACTTAAACCTCATCGCTATTATAAAGATTGCTGTTCTCGTGTGCCATGCTTATTCAGCTATTATCCCTCAGATAATATGCTAACTGATGCTAGTCCAGACTAGAACACACTTTTCCCTGTATGGAGCCTTTTGCCGCCAATATTCTTGAAGTATTTTAAAGTAATGTAATGTAAGTCAAGACTTCAGCTATTACATGGGGCCGGCTGATGTCTAAGGCTAATGTAATGTAGTCTGGGTCTGATGTGTGTTATAGCTGAGTAATGGCCATGCTATGTGTGTGTGTCTGTTGAAAGGGTCGTGGCGCTGATAGTCCAGTGTTGAGTGAGAATATGGAGTTAATGGTCCATTCAGAACTCTAGACCTAGAATAAGATAAACACACTTGTGTGTGTGTGTGTGTGTGTGTGTGTGTGTGTGTGTGTGTGTGTGTGTGTGTGTGTGTGTGTCTCCCTTTCTTTGTATGTGCACATACGAGGCATATTAGGCAGTTTTCCTAACACAGAAATGAAAATAAAATAAACACATTTGGGTTTTGCTTTTATGAATGGAGCTAGTCGATCCCTGTAATAATTACAGTATAAACCAAGTCCACTTATAGTAGATCAAAGGTTTCGCTGTGTGTTGCTGAACATGGAGTGGTATGCTTCACCGAGCAGGTGTTTGGTGACCGAAGGAGCCCTCTAAATCATGTAGTGATGGATTGGCGAGTGGGGGCCTGTAAGACGCTCTTTCTCTCTCTCGTTTCATTTTGGAGCTGCAGCAATTTGAAAATGGCCCTCCATTACCATTTTAAAAGCCCTTTTACATTCCCTCACACGTCCCTGCCAACAACGGGAGGAGAGGAGGATAGGGGAAGAGGAGGGGGAGGAGGAGGAGGAGGAGAGAAGGTGTCCCAGCTGAAAGCCTGACCACCAGCTGAGTGGGCCCCACAACCCTCCACCTCGGCCTAACTGCCTTGCCCATTCAAGTGCAAATGTGGCTCAGGCACGCAAGAAATGCACAGCCTGGCTTTATGGCCCCGTGGCCTGGCTTCTCTGCCTCTCCCTGGCTGTATCTCTCTTGGTGGCTGGGCAAAACATCTGGACTGAACAATGACCCTGGGCCCACAGTCTGTTGTCCCTTTCACTGACACATGCTGCGATGCCGGAGGATGCATGCTAAACTAACAGACGAGCACAGAAACACACTCTCACACACTCAATTCAATTTCAATTCAATTTAAGGGCTTTATTAGCATGGGAAACATATGTTTACATTGCCAAATCAAGTGAAATAGCTCTCTCTCTCTCTCTCTCTCACACACACACACACACACACACACACACACACACACACACACACACACACACACACACACACACACACAGACACACACACACACACACACACACACACACACACACACACACACACACACACACACACACACACACACACACACACTCTAACTATGTTGATACGGACAAAAACTGATACAGAACAAGTCACACACTCAGAGGTGAGTGCATAAGTTGTACAGACGATAATATCATGACATCATGAGTTTGAGCCGTGAGGCTCACAGGCTGTACATCTCTTACATCATGAAAATGAGCCGATCAGCGCCTGCCGCCCCAGGGTACTGGAGGGGCACTGAGCACCTCAATGGGACAGCTGGCCCATATACACAGATGTACACACAAACGCAGGCACGCACACACACACACACACACACAAACACAAACACACACATATGCAGAGAGAAGCACAACCATAACAGCCACTGTCCACTCACACAGGGGAATATGAGGACACACACACTCACCCGGCCTCTATCTGCCTCTAATTCAATCCGGGCTTGGGGAGACGTTTAACTCAATTACACACACACACCCCCAACACACACACACTTAATTGAGCTCTTCCTCTCTCACATACTCAGACAACATCAATCAACATGGAGTAGTGGTTGGCTTTCCGAGGGGCGCAATTCAATTTGTCTACAGACTCTCTGAAGAGGGGTACTTGAAAGAAGCACAAACCCCTCTCCAACCCATCTCCTTTTTACTCCTGCGGAGGTTTTAATGAAGTTGTAATTCTCACATTAAAATGCCCAGACAATATTACCCTTCACGTAAAGCCCTAATAGTTAGGTTTGGGGGATGATATATTTGGGGAATAAGGGTCTTTATTTCAGATTGGAGCCTTGGAGGGCTGCAGGGAGGGAGATTTGTCTTCCTAAACGCCAGGCGCTTCACTGGAGCGGTAATGAGAGTTAATGTATTGCTGGGAAGGTGGCAGCCCCATAGAAATATAATCCATAGAATGGGCCTCCCCATTCAAGTTTGCCAGGGTTAGAAGTTCCAAGCACTTTTCTATGGATTCTATTTCTCTGCGCAACTCAGGCTACTGCCTGATGGAGAGACACTGTAGAGTTGTAGACCTGAGTACCGGGAACCTATCTGTGGGAGAGACTGGAGGACATCATGGGAGAGTGACACAATGGTGTGTGTGTGTGTGTGTGTGTGTGTGTGTGTGTGTGTGTGTGTGTGTGTGTGTGTGTGTGTGTATGTGTGTGTGTGCGTGCGTGCGTGTGTAGGTGTATGTATGTATGCATAAGTTAAGACAGGAAGATATGGCAAAAATATATCACAGTAATTTTCTCATTTTTGACGGTATGACATATTTGACAGTAGTTGATGTTTCTGACTAATAAAAGTTCTAAATATGCTTTATGGGTACTTACACTCTAAGACATGCTTGGTTAAAAACAACCCGATATGGGGAAATATTGGACAAAAATACGCTTGCTTATTTTTGAGAGACAAACAACCCATTGTTTCTTTAAATTGGGTTGTTGATGCTGGGTTATTGAGCTATGATCCACCACCTGGTCAGATCAGAAGACTGGAGGCGTACTCTGAACCATCAATATATACATTTGGTCGTCACTAGTTAGCATAGCCAGAAAGTCATAATTATGGTTAAACCCCCTCATATTTCTTCATATCTTAAACCTAACCCTAACCTTAACCCGAACCTTAACTACACTGATAACCTTATGCCTAACCCTAACCTTAAATGTTTTTTGTTACATTTTTACAATTATAACCAATTTGGACTTTGTGTATGTGGGAACTAGTGACTACCCAAAGTTGTTGACTTGTTGTGCTTGCAAGTTAGCTAGCAGTTCTCAGCTGTGAAATCACAGCTGAGGCCTTGCAAGGAATCCTGTCAACTACTGTTCCACCCTCACAGGCCTCTGAGCCTGTGTAGGGAAGTGTTTTGGATTGTGACTGAAGGACTGGGATGGGTTTAGTTTGTTTATGTGTCTATTTTTGTATTTTGTATGATGTCTTTTTTTCATCCTTTCCCCTCAACAGATGTTTTATTTTCCCGTTCACTACCCAGTACATTAAGTGGCGCCAAAACACCTTACAGGTTGTAGTCTGCAAATTAACATATAACACGTTTTTAACTGTTAGCAGTTTCTCAGAGATGGTAGAGAAAGAATTCTTACTGAGTTTCTTAAGGATCGGAAACTTTTTTTCCAATTTTCCCCTAAAATGACATACCCAAATCTAACTGCCTGTAGCTCAGACCATGAAGCAAGGATATGCATATTCTTGATACCATTTGAAAGGAAACACTTTGACACTTTGAAGTTTGTAGACATGTGAAAGGAATGTAGGAGAATATAACACATTAGATCTGGTAAAAGATAATACAAAGAAAATTACAAAGATTAGATTTTTTTTGTACCATCATCTTTGAAATGCAAGAGAAATACCATCATGTATTATTCCAGCCCAGCTACAATTTAGATTTTGGCCACTAGATTGCAGCAGTGTATGTGCAAAGTTTCAGACGGATCCAATGAACCATTTCATTTCTGTTCAAAATGTTGTATCAAGACTGCCCAAATGTGCCTAATTAGTTTATTAATAACTTTCATGTTCAAAACTGTTCACTCTCCTCAAACAATAGCATGGTATTCTTTCACTGTAATAGCTACTGTAAATTGGACAGTGCAGTTAGATTAACAAGAATTTACGCTTTCTGACAATTTCAGATATGTCTATTTCCTGGGAAATGTTCTTGTTACTTATAACCTTATGCTAATCGCATTAGCCTATGCTAGCTCAATGTCCCGAAGGGGACCCACCAATCCTGAAGAAGATTTATTAATGGCGATAAAAACTGATGATTGCTATCGTTTTTTGGAGTCGTTACTGAGTTATTAAATGTAACAAATCAAACATCAAAATACTGTTATAGTATTTTAGTAAAGTAAAAATCCAAGCCAGTCTGTTAATGAATACCGTTATATCGTTTTTACGGTTTACCACCCAGACCTACCATGTGTGCGTTTGTGTGTGAACGTGAGTTGGAACTTTTGAATTTACACAGCTGTGAAAGAGGTTAAGCTACGACCACTACCGGTGTGCTCTGTGTTAGTGTGTGGGTTTGCCTGGGTTTTTGTATTCCTATGTATGAACACACACTCCACACTCCATCCCCTGGTGTATTTATTACAGTGGTAGTCCTAGCAATAGGCTCCTATGGAGGCTGAGAGGGTTGGCCTTGAACAATGGTCCACATTGGAGGATGAAAGATGCCAGCGTTGTAAAGCCGTGGCGGTGTGGGCTTTGGCTACGCCACATGGTGCCCAGAGGCCCGGGCCGGGGAGCGGAGAGGAAGATTTATATGCTAATATGTATTGATTTATTTATATTCCCCCTCTCTCTTGTCCTCCGCTCCTCTCCACTCCTCTCCGCTCTGCCTTAACATGCTTACCGGGCTGCTAAGAAAGACGGATGGAGACAATTAGCAGCACCCCGAGAAGGAAGTCCTTTACTGCTACGTTACTACACTTCCACCGCTGCACCACTACACTCATATAAAAAATTGTTCTGAAGGGGTTCCTCAGCTTTCCCCATAGGATAACCCTTTTTGGTTCCAGGTAGAACCCTTTTGGGTTCCATGTAGAACCCTCTGTGGAAAGTGTTCTTCATTGAACCAAAAAAGGTTCTACCTGGAACCAAAAAGGGTTATTCTATGGAGACAGCAGAAGAACCCTTTAAGGTTCTAGATAGCACCTTTTTTTTCAAGAGTGTAGCAGTTACCATTACAGTACTAGAGTACCACCGCATTGCCACCAAACAGGCTAACTCACAGTTCTTTCTCTCAATGTTATCTGTCTGTCTGTCTGTCTCTTTCTTTTTTCTCTGTTGTTCTCTCTGTTCTCTCGCTCTCTTTCTCCCCATTTTTCATCTCTCCCTCCATTTCTCCACTTCTTCCCCTCTCCATGGTTGGCTCTGTGAGATCAGTCTGCCCCTAATTGCGGTTTATGCTGCCATTCTGTACTGAAGAGGAGCCAGGAGGTGGTTAGGGACAGGGGCATGATGATGGTGGCATGAGGGAGGGAGGGAATGAGGGAAGAGGGGGAGGAGAAGGGCTTGATTTATTCACTGGCTTTGCAGACTGGATCCAGCTGAATCCAGTGGCAAAATGTGTGTTCCACCCTCAAGGGAGAGGGTATGATTACCTTGGAATGGGGGAGAAAGGAAGGGAAGGAGGGAGAGAGATGTACACTCTGAATGTTCCTTTCTCCAATTCCATCCCTTTCCCCTCTCTCTGCCCCTTCCTCCCTTTTTTCTCCCTTTTTCTTTCACACACTTTGTCTTCACTGTGTGGTTCTGCCGTTTCCTGAGCTGACCCAACAGACGGCGTGTAAGAGCTTTGGACCACAAGCTGAGGCCTACAGTACAGTGCCTCTCCAAAGGCCCTAAGCCCCGGCCGCATCCAAAACCACCCCATTTACCATCAGAGCAGCCAGCTAAGAAAGCATTTTCATAACTGCACCATCACAATTACAGACATGAGCATTCAGGCAAAAAGACGAGAAGGATCCAGCAACCCAAACCGTTTCCTTACTCTCATTAAAAACTTTCAAATTAGATTAAAGAAGGGGGAAAAAAAGTCTGATTCAAGCTTCAGCGTTTCAACTTTGATTCGGGGCAGAAAATCCTATTTCATGGTCATGTGGAATTCTGTTCCAAAAAACGTTATCACTTCTCTCATCTGACTCGCCGAGGGAATTTTTCTAATTTATCTCCTTCTCTCAAAGCTCTCCCCTAGCATTGCGGTGGAGTGCGCAGACAATAATGTATTCTCTGTGCATGCATTTGTTTTTGATTTGGAGTCATGCGTGGCTTGTCATGCCTGTACTAGCTGATTGTATTACCAGGAGATACAGTGTAATTGGAGAGATTAAAAAGCCTCATTTGATAGTCTGTCTGCAGAACCCCTGGAACGTAACATATAGTACTGCCTGATCGTTGATTAGACAGACAAATGTGATGTCAAGATATGTGATGACTTGTGAAGTGGAGTCTTCTTGTAGAACGCTGTGTAAATGGATCACAATGCTCTCCACTGCTTATTATAAGGATGTGATTAGGATTGGCTCATCATTATATGATTATGTATAATGAACCGATTTCAAACTTCTGGATGGGTATCATGGGAAATGTAGTTAGGGCTGTGATAAAGAAAGACATCCAGAAAGCATTGTGAAATAATAATGATGTTATAGGAGGGGAGAGGACACACATGCTCATACACACACACACACACCTTTTTATTATAATATAAATAATTTTTGTTATTATTTTGTATCTTTATTTAACTATGCAAGTCAGTCAAGAACAAATTCTTATTTATAATGACGACCTACCCCGGCCAAACTCGGACGACGCTGGGCCAATTGTGTGCCACCCTATGGGACTCCCAATCACGGCCGGTTGTGATACAGCCTGGATTCGAACCAGGGACTGTAGTGACGCCTCTTGCACTGAGATGCGGTACGGCAGGTAGCCTAGTTAGAGCATTGGGCCAGTAACTGGAAGGTTGCTGGTTTGAATCCCTGAGCTGACAAGGTAAAAATCTGTTGTTCTGCCCCTGAGCAAGGCAGTTAACCCACTGTTCCCCGGGCGCCAAAGACGTGGGTGTTGATTAAAGCAGCCCACCACACCTCTCTGATTCAGTTGGGTTAAATACAGAAGACACATTTCAGTTGAATACATTCAGTTGGACAACTGACTAGGTATCCCCCTTTCCGCTGCCCCATTCAGGAGCCCAAAAGCGCACACACATTTCTGCTCTCCAGTATTTCAGTAAATCACAGCGGGTGCAGATCATACACACACACACATTGTCATCTGTCCTCTACCTGTCCTGTGGCTTTGACCCCTAAACCTTGCCCTCTGACCCTGACTGAAGGAGTCTGCTCACTAATCCTCTCAGACAGACTCTGAGCTCGCTCTCTCATGCCTGATCATGCACACCACAATCAGTCACGTCGGCAAAGCTGCCAACAACTACCTCTCCTCCGCCTCTGTCAGCCCTCTGTTCTTTCCTTCTCTTCCATCTCTCTCTCCCTGTCCTTTCTATTTTCATATTTTCTTACCACCAAAGAATAAATTGTGATTTACCATTATTTCTTTCTATTTTGATCTTTTGGTATCACAGAGACAGATTCTAAGTCTATCCCTCTTCTTCCCTCTACATCCTTACCTCTCATTCTCTCCTCTCTCAAGGTTAATCATCATGACTAATTATGACGCTAACAGCCCTGTCAGCAGATTCCCCTGATATGTTCCACACATTGGGGAGAGAGACGAAGAGAGGAGAGACGAGAAGAGAAGAGGAGAGGAGAGGAGGGGAGGAGAGGAGAGGAGAGGAGGAGAGGAGGGGAGGAGAGGAGGGGAGGGCAGGAGAGGAGGAGAGGGCAGGAGAGGAGGAGAGGAGAGGAGGGGAGGAGAAGAGGAGGGGAGGAGAGGAGGGGGGAGGAGAGGAGGGGAGGAGAGGAGGGGAGGAGAGGAGGAGAGGAGGAGAGGAGGGGAGGGGAGGAGAGGAGGGGAGGGGAGGAGAGGAGGGGAGGGCAGGAGAGGAGGAGAGGAGAGGAGGGGAGGAGAGGAGAGGAGAGGAGGAGAGGAGGGGAGGAGAGGAGGGGAGGAGAGGAGGGGAGGGCAGGAGAGGAGGGGAGGAGAGGAGGGGGGAGGAGAGGAGGGGAGAAGAGGAGGGGAGGAGAGGAGGAGAGGAGGAGAGGAGGAGAGGAGGAGAGGAGGAGAGGAGAGGAGAGGAGGAGAGGAGAGGAGAGGAGGGGAGGAGAGGAGGGGGGAGGAGAGGAGGGGAGGAGAGGAGGGGAGGGCAGGAGAGGAGAGGAGGGGAGGAGAGGAGGGGGGAGGAGAGGAGGGGGGAGGAGAGGAGGAGAGGAGGGGAGGGCAGGAGAGGAGAGGAGAGGAGGAGAGGAGAGGAGGGGAGGAGAGGAGGAGAGGAGAGGAGAGGAGGGGAGGAGAGGAGGAGAGGAGAGGAGGGGAGGAGAGGAGGGGGGAGGAGAGGAGGGGAGGAGAGGAGGGGAGGGCAGGAGAGGAGGAGAGGAGAGGAGGGGAGGAGAGGAGGGTGGAGGAGAGGAGGGGAGGAGAGGAGGGGAGGGGAGGGCAGGAGAGGAGGAGAGGAGAGGAGGGGAGGAGAGGAGAGGAGGAGAGGAGAGGAGGAGAGGAGAGGAGAGGAGGAGAGGAGAGGAGGAGAGGAGAGGAGGGGGAGGAGAGGAGAGGAGGGGAGGGCAGGAGAGGAGGAGAGGAGAGGAGGGGGGAGGAGAGGAGGGGAGGGCAGGAGGGGAGGAGAGGAGGGGAGGGCAGGAGAGGAGGAGAGGGTTCTCCTGATGGTAGTTCTATTGATTAGTATTGTATTCTGTTAGCCAGATGCCCGTGCTGCGATCGATGGCCTGGATCTTTCCCTAATACCAAATGTAAACAGTCTGATCCAGTGAGAAAGGAAGAATATGAGCTCCACGGGCCCCAGGCAGAAGGTCACATCATCCCGGCACCAGGGCCCTCCGTACTGGGTACTGGGACAGAGTGGACAGGAGAGGGAACGGATAGTTATTGATGTTACAGCAGATGGAGTAGAGGGATATAAGGGATGGCTTGTGTACCCGTGACTCCATCAGTTGTGTGGATTAGTTTAGCAGTGGAGTTGGTATACCTTTCAATGACCGCTAGGCTAGGCCAAATCTTAGTTGTTATGTGTGATTCACCTCAGAGGACATTAGAAGATGCGGTATATGCACCCCGTGAAGTGTTTTTTTTGTACCAGGCTTTCAACACTGATGAAGAATTAGTCTCTCTAGAATGTTCCGGTATCTGTATGGATACAAAGTCATTTAGGAATGGAGGAACTACGTCACTGCCTTATCCGCTTGTGACCCATTACTTCCGGACACAAAATAGATGCTAGCAAGATGGAGGTCACAGACGTTATTTTTAATCAGTGCATTTCGCAAGCGGCTAGTTTACATCATCTACGTTCACTAATGCCGCAGCAAAGGTTTTGCCTGCAAACTTTGGTTTCGATTTTGAGGTATTCTGGCAGGCCTGGCTTGTGATTTGTTGGGAGAGTTCTGTCAGATTTGTGTGTTTAAAAAAAAAAAGTTATCAATACCAGACCCAAGTCGTTGCCGTTGCTAAGAATGGTAGATTTAGCTTCCTTAGCCGTTAGCCTGTCTTGCGTTAGAGGTGAAGTCATAGAAGCTGAGAGAAGCCTGTTGTATGTTGTGGGTAGTGCTACACTTACAGCAATCAACTCTACTGTATTTTAGACAGGGCTCAAGCTGAACATAAGGAGGGTTATTAATGAATAATTTGATGTCAGATCTGTTCCTTTAATCACAACGTTGTCTTCAACCCAACCACAGACCTTCTGGTTCCAATCCGTCTCTCGTTAGTCCACTTTCCCCATTCCCGTCATATACAAATGTGTTCATTAGAAACAATGTTCACCTAAATAATGAGGAAGTAAAAACATAGTTGCCGTCTAGTGTAAATTCAGCCGACAAAAGTACAAACATGTAGCCTACAGTAGGAAGGAGGATTGATTGTCATGGGACGTGGGAATGAATGTTATGAAGTCTGTGTTATTAGTCTGTGTAATGGGGTTGGGGCCACTGTGTTTGTGAAATGTATTCGGGTCATGTGTAGGAGTGTTTGCATGTTTGTCTCAATGTGTAACAGTGTGTGCAACCCGAAGTTGTCGACTGGGTCTTTACCTAGCTGTGTGTGAGTGTGTACCTGAGGTGTGTGTTTGCAAAACCCTCTCTCTCTGTATTTACTCAGGGCTGTAGGATCAAACAGTGAACCTGTTGGATGTGAAAGGGTGGATTAAGCTCTGTCACACCCTCACTACACAAGACAACCCAGGTACTGACGGCAAGACACACACTCTGGAGTACACACTGGCCTCCAACACAAACACGGTCTGCCGTGGAGATGTCACATCCCCATCTCTCTAATGAAGTCAACCTTTAGCCAGTCTATTAGAGGAAGGAGATTAGCCTATACTGACCCACCCAGGGCCACAGGGATGTGGGGATGTGGGTTAGGGAACCAATCTGTCAGAGGGTAGAGACATAAAAGGAAGCTGTTCAAGTTCACTTCCTGCCTTGTCATTTGGGATTGGTGAGGGTTTGTTATGTGGTGTAGCATTCTGAAAGGTTATTGGACAATTCTAATCAGATGGATCTCCTATATGAAATCCGGTTTTCATCTAGAAATAATTGCTTGATGCTTATCCCACAGAAGAATAAAGAGGCACTCTTTCACTCTGTTTTTATACTTTTATCGCCCTCTCTCACTTTCTCCCTATGCTTTTGTCTGTCTGCCTGCCTGTCTGTCTGCCTGTCTGTCTGTCTGTCTGTCTTTCTTTCTTTCTGTCTGTCTTTCTTTCTTTCTTTCTTACTTTCTTTCTTTCTTTGTCCCCCTCTCCCTATCTCATTTGCTCTCTAACCATCGTTATCTCTCTCCCTTCCCCCTCCCATCAGCCTCCTCATCATCATCTCCCTCCTGGAGTCCCTACCCCCCGAGGGACAGCCTAGCCATTATCGCCCAGGTGACACACACACACATATGTTTGCCGATAGGGGTCTCCTGGGCCAGCTTTCACGGGTTAATGACCCAGAGATAAGACTGATAGGCCTGATAGATGCTGATAGCGACCCACAATCCCCAGCAACAGCACTCACCACCCTCTGACCCTCAGACTAGGGCTGCGTCCCAAATTGCACTCTGTTCCCTTCATGGTGCACTACGTTTGACCAGAGCCATTGCAGACGCTGGTCAAAAGTAGTGCACTATTTAGCCATTTGGGATACAAGCCATTCCATTGATTATATTGATCCCTGTGGTGATCCTTATCAGGCTCTTAACAGGTTGACCAATATAAACCAGGCTGCCTGAGCTCTTAGCCCAGCCAGGCCTGAATCCTGTTCCCCTCAGCTGCTCTATCCATAGCCTCTAAATTTGCAAAAGCTCCCTCCTAATGTCCCTCTCTATGTGGTCCCTAGTGGTTTTTCGTGGTAGCTGGCCCCAGCAGGTTAAAAGGGGATGTAACCCTAGAGCACATCAGTAGACTTGGGCCCTATCAGACGTTAGAGAAGAGGATTGTGGTTAAGATCAACCCTTTGTATTGTTAGTACACTGACCTCTGCTGCGCTAACCGCACACTATGATACTGCACCTGTGTGTATGTGTATGTGTGTGTGTGTGTGTGTGTGTGTGTGTGTGTGTGTGTGTGTGTGTGTGTGTGTGTGTGTGTGTGTGTGTGTGTGTGTGTGTGTGTGTGTGTGTGTGTGTGTGTGTGTGTGTGTCTTATCTCTGCTGCGGTGGAGGTTTCAAGCAACCAAAACACTTTGTGGGAGGGCGCTAAAAATATTGTTTGTTCACACAGGAAACTGTTCCACATTTATATTCACACAACATAAATGTAGCCGGGCCATTTTATGATGTTCCACTTCGAGGGGACAAATATTTACTATTTTGAAACTTTCCATTTCTCATTCTCCCACTTTTTCACACACACTTTTTGTGTCGACATTGTGTTTTTGATAAACAGGACTGAGAAAGTGTGTTGTGATGGGTTGGCTTCTGGTTAAAGATTATGAACCTTTCTTTGAACCCAGGCATAGACACGCACTCACACACACACACGCACACACACACACACACGTAGTACACACAACTAACGAGCTCTCCATTCCTGACAGCTGAGAGTTCTAATAGATGTTTATTACTGTTTTCTCTGACAGCTCTTTTCTCCCTCTCCTCTTTCTTCTCTCTCCCTCCATCTCCAAACCCAGCCACCCAGAGCTGAGCAAACAGCTTGAGAAAAAAGGGAAGGAACAGAAATGGAACGGAGGAATGGAAGAAAAAAAAAACACTGCCAGGCATCCTCCTCCTGGCTTAACCTGCAATTAAAATTCTCTGCAGCGAGAACGAGAGAGGGGAGAAGAGGGGAAGGGGGGGGAGAGGAAAGAAAGAAAATAGTATTGATTGACACTTAGAGAGTTAATCCCCCATCAATGGTTCCTGGAGAGGGAAGGAGAGAGGGAAGGAGAGAGGGAAGGAGGTTCACAAAGAGCAGGGATCAGTGACAGGGGAGAGGAGAGAGGACAGAGACAGGGGAAAGGGTGAGACGAGGAGCACAGAACCCTTTGAAAGGGCAGCTGGCCTACTTTGACAAAACACACACACTGACTCGCAAGAACGCACACACACACACACACACACATACACAAACACACACTCTGCCGCACACAACTCCCACCCGTGTTTCTAAAGACCGTTCTTTTCTTCACATGTCTCCCTCGACCTCCCTCCAAGCTCCAGGTCTGTCTGTATCCAACACCATTAAGAGTTCCATACTGCTCTTTGTGAGTGGTCCTGAGGGCAGATGCCACTGTTGCGTTAGCCTGACAAGGGGACCTCGGGCTGGGCAGGGGGGCGAGGGGCAGACCCCAGGTTTATGGCCCTGCCTGGTGAACAGACAGAAGAGCTTTATGACCAGGAGATAGAGAGAGACTAGCTACCTTGTTTAACAAGGCAGAGCAAGTTAATATTTTAACACACTGGGTATTGTTGAGGCATATGTCAGCGTGTGTCTGCCAGTGTCATTCTGTTACCGAAGAGCATAAGACAGAGGGAAGAGGGAGAGAGGGATAGAAAGGTATCTACATCTATTTAGCCTCCTCTGGAACAGACGGATACAGATAAACTATCTTCGTTTGACCCTGCTTCTCACGGCAGGAAAATAATCCTGCATCAACAGGAAATGTCAATTATTATGTGGATTATTATTAATGGACATTTTTTGCAGGGGTTGATACATTTTATGTCAGGGCAAATCAAGTCTGATGTTAAATGTTCAAGTGGAAATGACAAACTTTAGAGGCCTTTTTAAACGTATAGTACACTACAATTTGCATTTCCTGCTGCGCAGGAAAAGGATCTGCGACAATAGCAGTCAAATTAAGAGAGCAGATCTGTAACATTGTATTGTGAGTTGGTTGTGTTAGCTCTTAGTCAGTCATCCAAATGTCTCTCTTTGTTCTCCATCCCATATGTCCTTCCCATATGAAGACTTTCCCAACTTGGGAGAAGGTGGTTTCCTGCTCATGGCCCAGTATGCAAACATGTCAAAGGTTTCACAAACAGTTTTTAAACATTTCTCCTCACACATGTGTTTTTTTGTCAGTGAGTAGAGGGATTGATCATGGGGACAGTGGGGAATGGTTTCGTGGGGAGATGGAGAGAGGGACAGAGAGAGAGAAGGACAGAGAGAGAGAGAGAGGGGGGGCAGAGAGAGAGGGGGGCAGAGAGAGAGAGGGGGACAGAGAGAGAGAGAGAGAGAGAGAGAGAGAGAACCCCCCTACATCTGGAACAGGATTAGACAGGAAGTGTCCCATCTGGGGCCAAACAGCTGGGGGCCAGAGTTCCAGAGCGGCCCTTTTACCCATTAGCCCTCACATTGGAACGTTGGGGAGAGGGGTAGGGGTCTCCTCCGGTCTGGAACGCTGATCACAGGGGGCTTGGACGTATGGCACGCTGAGTACAGAGGATATACTGCAGGGGGAGACTCAATTAAGATGTCTATCTGTAACTAGTACTTGCACGTTTTGTGCTTCTTAAAATGTTTCTGGGGGGTGGGGGTTCTCTGCATAGCATATCTGTCAAGGTGTGGTTGACTTCCAGTTGACTAAAGAGACATGTTGATATAATGAGAGATGAATCAAGAAATTCAAAAGTACTGTTATCATGAAATGGTCGGAATCCTACAAGCCACTGTAAGGGTTATAAATCTTCATGCGCACCATCAATCAAATCATACTGTCATGTGATATTTTGTCGATTTTTCCCTGCACATGTTCTACTGTCATAGTAATCCATTGGACTTTCAGCTGGGCCCCACCTGGAATGTGAACTTCCTCCACATGCAGCTCACCCATCAGTTAGTCTATAGATCCATACTTTATCATGTTGAAGTGACATATTTAGTGTTGCTTTAGACATGGCGTAGAGGAACCTCATTCACTGCAAATATGAAAACAAAAACCTCCCACGCAGGAAACGATATATTAATCACTGTCCTGCGCATTCACACGTATGAAACCGATACCCTTCGTTTTTGTCTCTGTGTGAGTTAGAGAGTGACAACTGCCTTTGTCCCCCACGTCATAACATTGCTGAGAGCCAGCTGTGTGAGGTTCCTGTGGGGACGGCATCTCGCTCAGGTTAAAATCTCCTTTCAGGTGGAGGTTAACCCTTGGCGCTAAGTTACCCGGGGTCCTCCCGAGGTCAAATGAGAAGTTAACCTCCGACGCGTCTCAAGTTGTAACTTCTCACGCTTGCACCTCTCTCTCACGGTGGTGGGGCCAGGTTTGAGGGAACAAATAGGTACAGAAGAGAGGAGAAGAAAGGAGGAGAGGAGGTCTTGAAGCTAATTTTCTCCCTTCTTCTTCTTCTTCAAAGTGAGCGGCTGTGGCGGTGGCTTATGTTGTGACCGTATGCTGAAACCCGATCGGGTGGTTGGTCGACAGGCCCCGTTGGTGTTTGAGGTCACAAACGCATTCTGCAGGTGGCACACACACACACACACACACCCTGGCGGCTCGTTGTCCTAGCTCTATGGCAGGAAAGGGCCGCTAAGCTTTCCCAGGGGAAACACACATACAAGGGCTCAATGGACATTGTTATTAGCCTGTTATTCTTTCGCTGCCCCCCCTCCTCTTATTCTTTCTCTCTGTCTCTCTTTCATTTTTGGAGCTGATGGCTTTCCCAGGTGATTAATGTATAGCTGCCACTATATTAGTGCCACACTAATAAAGCATTTAGCTGATGTTTTGGAAACCAAGCAAAGTGATGATATGGATAGATGGTGTTACAGTGAAGTGATATGTTGAATGTAAACCCATGTAAGGATAAATAATAGCTATGATTTAATAGCTATGATCCTCTCTCTCTCGCTCTCTCTCTCTCTCTCTCTCTCTCTCTCTCTCTCTCTCTCTCTAATGAGAGTGTTTCCCAGCCCCTGCTACGTGGATTAGCCATGAGAGGAGGTAGAATGGATCTGATTGAGGGGAGGGACAGACGGGGGGAACCAAGATGGTGAAAGAGAGGGAGAGAGGGAGGGGAGAGAAGAGATAGAATAGCATTGACCGTAGGGGGTGGGCCCTCTCACAAACCCTCTTCCCAGGACTCCTCTCTTTTTTATTCATCCCTTTCTCTCCACACCTCCAGTTCCACTATCGCTCTGCTTTTGGGATTAAAATGGTATCTCATTAGTTATTATTGGATTGAAACTTTCATGAGATGCAAAAGATGTTTCCACATCTAAAAAGAACATTTTCTTAACAGAGAGCCTCCTCTTTCCCATCCGTCTCTCGCTCAACCAATTTCCGCTTTTCCTCCTCTATCACTCAACCTTCTTTCTTCACCAGATTGTACCCTATGTTCTCTCTCTACCTCCCCTCTCATTCTCAATCATTCCTTTCCCCCTCCGTCTCCACAGGGTGTCTTTATACCTCTCTTCTGTCCTATTAACTCCCAGCTCTAGTCAATGGCCTCAGTCCCACGGGACATGGGATTAGCTTTGAAAAACAGGCAACAACTCCTGCTCCAGCTTCATCACCACCACAACCTCTGTTACCCACCGCTAGGCTAGCTAACCCTGGCCTCTGGAGCCCTCTGTTACCCACCGCTAGGCTAGCTAACCCTGGCCTCTGGAGCCCTCTGTTACCCACCGCTAGGCTAGCTAACCCTGGCCTCTGGAGCCCTCTGTTACCCACCGCTAGGCTAGCTAACCCTGGCCTCTGGAGCCCTCTGTTAACCACCACTAGGCTAGCTAACCCTGGCCTCTGGAGCCCTCTGTTACCCACCGCTAGGCTAGCTAACCCTGGCCTCTGGAGCCCTCTGTTACCCACCGCTAGGCTAGCTAACCCTGCCCTCTGGAGCTTGGGCAAGATGACCTTAACTGTATTAGCTATTAGTGTTAGCATTATTCATCTGTTATCTGGGAGGGGGTGTCTTTCTTATTCACATAATAGCGGAGCAGATGCTAAGCTACAGGACTGTTTTGCTAGCACAGACTGGAATATGTTCCGGGTTTCTTCCGATGGCATTGAGGAGCACACCACATCAGTGACTGGCTTTATCAATAAGTGCATCGATGACGTCGTCCCCACAGTGACCGTACGTACATACCCCAACCAGAAGCCATGGATTACAGGCAACATCAGCACTGAGCTAAAGACTAGAGCTGGCGTTTTCAGGGAGCAGGACTCTAACCCGGAAGATTACAACGAATCCCGATGTGCCCTCCGACGAATCATTAAACAGGGAAAGCGTCAATACAGGACTGAAATTGAATCGTACAACACCGACTCCGACACTCGTCGGATGTGGCAGGGCTTGCAAACTATTACAGACTACAAAAGGGACGCACAGTCGCGAGCTGCAAGGTGACACAATCCTACCAGATGAGCTAAATTACTTCTATGTTCGCTTCGAAGCAAGTAACACTGAAACATGCATGCGAGCATCTGCTGTTCCTGACGACTGTGTGATCACGCTCTCCGTAGCCAATCTGAGTAACCTTTATTAAACAGGTCAACATTCACAAGGCCGGTGGGCCAGACAGATTACCAGGACATGTACTCCGAGCGTGCGCTGACCAACTGGCAACTGTCTTCACTGACAATTTAAACCGGACTCTGACTGAGTCTGTAATACCAACTTGTTTCAAGCCGACCACCATAGTGCCTGTGCCCAAGAACACTAAGGTAACCTGCCTAAATGACTACCGACCCGTAGCACTCACATCTGTAGTCATGAAGTGCTTTGAAAGACTGGTCATGGCTCACATCAACACCTTTATCCCAGAAACCCTAGACCCACTCCAATTTGTATGACGCCCCAACCGATCCACAGATAATGCAATATCTATGTCACTCCACACTGCCCTTTCCCACCTGGACAAAAGGAACACCTACAGTATATCACAAAAGTGAGTACACCCCTCACATTTTTGTAAATATTTGAGTATATCTTTTCATGTGACAACACTGGAGAAATGACACTTTGCTACAATGTAGAGTAGTGAGAGTACAACTTGTATAACAGTGTAAATTTTCTGTCCCCTCAAAATAACTCAACACACAGCCATTAATGTCTAAACCGCTGGCAACAAAAGTGAGTACACCCTTAAGTGAAAATGTCCAAATTATGTGAGAATGCAATTCCTTGACTACAGCTCAGCATTTAACACCATAGTGCCCTCAAAGCTCATCACCAAGCTAAGGACACTGGGACTAAACACCTCCCTCTGTAACTGGACCCTGGACTTCCTGATGGGCCGCCCCAGGTTGTAAGGGTAGGCAACAACACATCCGCCACGCTGATCCTCAACACGGGGGCCCCTCAGGGGTGCGTGCTTAGTCCCCTCCTGTACTCCCTGTTCACTCATGACTGCATGGCCAGGCAGTTTGCCGATGACACAACAGTGGTAAGCCTGATCACCGATAACGAAGAGACTGCCTATAGGGAGGTCAGAGACCAGGCCGTGTGGTACCAGGACAACAACCTCTCCCTCAACATGATCAAGACAAAGGAGATGATTGTGGTCTACAGGAAAAGGAGGACTTAACACGCCCCCATTCGCATCAATGGGGCTGTAGTGGAAGAGGTTGTGAGCTTTAAGTTCCTTGGTGTCCACATCATCAACAAACTAACATGGTCTAAACACACTAAGACAGACATGAAGAGGGCACGACAAAGCCTATTCCCCCTCAGGAGACTGAAAAGATTTGGCATGGGTCCTCAGATCCTCAAAAGGTTCTTCAGCTGCACAAACGAGAGCATGAACTCAGCAAAAAAATAAACGTCTACATGTGTAAATATTTGTAGGAACATAACAAGATTCAACAACTGAGGCATAAACTGAACAAGTTCCACAGACATGTGACTAAAATAAATGGAATAATGTGTCCCTGAACAAAGGGGGGATCAAAATCAAAAGTAACAGTCAGTATCTGGTGTGGCCACCAGCTGCATTAAGTACTGCAGTGCATCTCCTCCTCATGGACTGCACCAGATTTGCCAGTTCTTGCTGTGAGATGTTACCCAACTCTTCCACCAAGGCACCTGCAAGTTCCAGTATATTTCTGGGGGAAATGGCCCTAGCCCTCAGTCTCCATGCCAACACTTCCCAGATGTGCTCAATGGGATTGAGATCCAGGCTCTTCACTGGCCATGGCAGAACATTGACATTCCTGTATTGCAGGAAATCACGCACAGAACGAGCAGTATAGCTGGTGGCATTGTCATGCTGGAGGGTCAGAATGAGCCTGCAGGAAGGGTACCACTTGAGGGAGGAGGATGTCTTCCCTGTAACGCACAGCGTTGAGATTGCCTGCAAAGACAACAAGCTCAGTCGAATGATGCTGTGACACACCGCCCCAGACCATGACGGACCCACCACCTCCAAATCGATCCCACTCCAGAGTACAGGCCTCGGTGTAATGCTCCTTCCTTCGACCATAAATGCAAATCCAACCATCACCCCTGGGGTGATAAAACCGCGACTCGTAAGTGAAGAGCACTTTTTGCCAGTCCTGTCTGCCCTGTCTCCCTGTAGCGCTGTCTTAGGCATCTCGCCGTATGGACATTGCAATTTATCGCCCTGGCCACATCTGCAGTCCTCATGCCTCCTTGCAGCATGTCTAAGGCATATTCAGATGAGCAGGGACCCTGGGCACCTTTCTTTTGGTCTTTTTCAGAGTCAGTAAACTTTTCATAACTGTGACCTTAAGTGCCTACCGTCTGTAAGCTGTTAGTGTCTTAACGACCGTTCCACAGGTGCATTTTCATTAATTGTTTATGGTTCATTGATTGGAAACAGTGTTTAAACCCTTTACAATGAAGATCTGTGTAGTTTTTGGGATTTTTACGAATTGTCTTTGAAAGACAGGGTCCTGAAAAAGGGACATTTCTTTTTTTGCTGAGTGTATTACTGCCTGGTATGGCAACTGCTCAGCTTCGGACCGCAAGGCACTACAGAGGGTAATGCGAACAGCCCTGTACATCACTGGGGCCAAGCCTCCTGCCATCCAGGACCTCTATACCAGGCGGTGTCAGAGGAAGGCCCTAAAAATGGCCAAAGACTCCAGCCACCCTAGTCATAGACTGTTCTCTCTGCTACTGCACGGCAAGCGGTACCGGAGCGCCAAGTATAGGTCCAAAAAGCTTCTTAACAGTTTCTACCCCCAGGCCGTAAGACTCCTGAACAGCTAATCAAAGGGCTACCCAGACCCCTCTTTTATGCTGCTGCTACTCTCTGTTCATTATCTGTGCATAGTCACTTTAACTCTTCCTACATGTACATATTACCTCAATTACCTCAACTAACCGGTGCCCCTGCACATTGTCTCTGTACCGGTACCTCCTGTATATAGCCTCGCTATTGTTATTTTACTGCTGCTAATTATTTGTTACTTTTATTTTCCATTTTTTACTTATCTATGTTTTACTTACACTTAACACTTTGTTTAAGGGCTTGTAAGTAAGCATTTCACTGTATTCCGCGCATGTGACAAATATATTTATATATTTTTTTATATTTAATTTGACATCCTGTGTCATTCCAGATAGCAAATCCCTCATGAAACTCTGCATGAAATAGGCATTGGCAGGCTCACTTCTCTGTCTCTCTCCCGCCCCCCCACCCTCCCCTCCCCTCTCTCTCTCTTTCTCTGACTCTCTCTGTCTCTCTCACTGTCTCTCTCTCTCTCTCTCTCTCTCTCTCTCTCTCTCCATCTCTCTCATCCCACCCTCTCTCTGTATCCCCCACTCCCTTTCTCTCCTTGCGTCTGAGTGGGATTGGTTGATCCAGCCTTTCCTCCTCTCCTGCCTGGCATTGTCCTGCTTCCTGGCCAGGCAGACACTATCAGTGTGGGATCAGCCCTGCTGGACAAAGGGACACAGGGCTCCGGAGCCACACACTCATACACACTCATAACCATGAGCATGCAGCAGGAGAGAGCGAGCGAGACAGAGAGGGATAGAGTTCCCAGGCCTAATGACGCCACTGTCTGTCTGTCTATGCATCTGTCTATATCAGGGGTGGGTGACTCCTCGAGGGCCTGATTGGTGTCACAGTTTTGCCCCAGCCCCAGCTAACACACCTGACTCCAATAATCACCTAATCATGGTGTTCAGTTTAGAATGCAATTTGATTAATCAGCTGTGTTTGCTAGGGATAGGGGAAAGTGTGCCACCAATCACAGGAGTCGCCCACCCCTGGTCTATACGTCTGTATGTCAGTGTGACCACTGTCCGCCTGGCTATTTGACCCAGACCAACGCCACTCGTAGAACAGCAAATGGCTTGATTTGACAAATGTAATTTGTTCATGGGCAGAAGATTGACTATGCAACATTTAGATAATTGATACTCTCTATTGCAGCTGTGCGGTGAGATAACAATGTGCCATGTTCGGGTCCCATTCCCTCCTCCTCTCACTCTTCTCTAGTCATCGGGCCCAGTACATTAGCTATAGTGATGTGTGTGAGTTTAGTGTCTTCTCTAGTGGTGTGTGGCCCAGTAATGAGCAAAGTGAGTGGGGTAAATGTTAGTGTTTGTGCCTCATTGGCCTGTCAACCCGCATTTGTCCACAGGTCAGCTGACCTGGCCCTAAGATGGATAAAGTGACAAACGGACCCCCCCCCCCCCCGCATCCTCTGTCCCCGCCCCACTGATCCTAGGCCTGTCAGTCAGAGGGTCAAGATATCACTTCTGCCCTGTCGCCCCTGAATGGGGTTCAGCTTATAGGATGGGGTGGTTAAACCCGGGTAAGAAAAACATAGCGTTCCACAGGGTTAAGGACGCGGTTCCACGACAATGCCCCCATCACTCTCTCTTTCGCCATACTCTCTATCTCCTAGTCATACGTTCGCCTTGTAACTCTCTCTTTCTAAATCTCAGTCCTTCTAAGTGCACCTCTCTTTCCCTCATTCTCCATCGTTTTCCTCCTTTCGCCCTTTCCCTCTGTTCTCCCATTCACTCTATTTTCTCCCATGTTCTTTTGTCTCTCTCCAGGGTGTCCGCAGGCTTTACCAGTGGGATTAACCCTTACAGACAAACTACTTCTCTTTTCTCTCTTCCGGCTCATCCCTCTACTTGTTCTTTTCTTTTCTCTCATAACAGAGATGACATGAGCTAATCTAGGATCAGCCCTCAGACAAACACAGTCTTACTCCTCCACTCCTCCTCCATCTCCTATTCTTTCTCCTTCCCTTCTTCTCAGAGCTGCTCCCTGCTTCCTCTTCCTCCGGCTCCACTCTTTCATACTCATCCTTCTCCTCCATACCCCCACCCCTCTTCTTCTATCCCTCCACTCTTTCATACTCATCCTTCTCCTCCATACCCCCACCCCTCTTCTTCTATCCCTCTATTCTTTCATACTCATCCTTCTCCTCCATACCCCCCCTTCTTCTATCCCTCCACTCTTTCATACTCATCCTTCTCCTCCATACCCCCTCTTCTTCTATCCCTCCACTCTTTCACCGTGGTCTGCTCTGCTGCTCCTCTCCATCCGCCCGACATTCTTCATCTGTAAATGGATTGAATTCTTATCTTCTCCTCTTTATTTTCCTCCTCCTCTTCCTCCTCCTCACTCCCCCTCTCTCCTTCGTTAGCCCTGTTGCCCTGCGTTACACATGGCCACTTTAGCTTTAGGCCACAGCCTGGGGTGATCGGAGGCTTAAGGAGGGGTCGAGGGGTGAGTGAAGGAGGGAGAGGGAGGGAGGCAGAGGATTGCTTTCTCTCTCAATTTGTGGTGTATTGGTGTGACAAGCAAGGGAAAGGGGGGAGGGGGAGAGAGGGCTAAAATCTCATTATCTCCCTTTTGTTTTGGTTCTCTTTAATTGCAGAGGAAAGGGGAGGCCAGGAAAAATACTGGACCTTGTTATTGCACTTTCATTTTGTTATTGTGCTTTAATTTGCCGTGCGGGAGAAAACACTGAGGGCTGTCGTGTGAAAATGGACCTGTGCTAACTTACAGGACTGACTGATTGGTGTGGGAGAAGGGAATAGGCTCACTGGCCACTCTGGCTTACAGGACAAACACAACATATCTTAATCCTTCTTGCCATGGTGGCTGCGCATGTGATCACTGTGTGTATACAACTAATGGTTCTAGTTATGGTTTACATGACATGGCAGCAAATGTCACGTTCAGAGACAACTCAGGCCTCTTAGAAAATGTTATTCTCCGACATTCATTTCCCAGTCTTCTCTTTCTTTCCCCCTGGCATGGTGCCTACAATCGTAATGCATTTGTGTCTGAAGAATGGAAAGCCTGAGATTGACGTTGTTTATGCCTGGTTTTGTTTTTCAATATCCACTTTTAGGGTTGGAAACCATTCTGAATTGACAGAGAGCTGGCTCCTTGTCCACACGGTGAATGCACATCCATAAAGATGAGCTGAAAATTGAATAGCTTTCAATACACAACAGTGAGGCAGCATATTTTTGTGTTGTGAATGTATTCAGTATTACGACGCTATGGCACAGTGGAATCCACTGATTTCAGTACTTCCCCATTACATGAGTACATAGTCAGTCATCTTAATGGGACGTTAACGAAATGTTATTCAACTGATAATAAGTGTTGTATTTTACATTGCTGTGCTAAACAATACAACCGCTGAGCTCACGCATGACAAATGACGTATTAATGCAGGTGCATTCCCATATTTACGACCCTCACACACACACGCACACGCACACACACAATTCTTGCTGTTTCTGTGTTTTCTCTCCATCGATCCAGTCCTGTTCTCAGTGCCATCAGTCAGAGATAGTGGCAGCTGTGAGATTCTCCCAGGCTCTTACCCTGTGGCCAATCTGTGAACCTGTTACATGTTGTCATGGCCTCTGGCCTTCTTCACTCCCACCCCACCCCAACACAAAACACACACATACACCACCACCCCCAGGCCACACAGATAATTGGCCACATTCACTCAGGTCATCACTGTTATCATTCCTGCTCACTCAAACACTCCTCCCCATCCCCCCCACACACACACACACACAATGTGCGCAAACACATGTGTTAACAAGGCCCCCACATATCTGCTTGTTTCTTTCTCAGTTTGAGCTATGAGTGTGTGTGTGTTGCAGCAGGGCCATGTGTGTGTTTGTTGTAGTGTGCCGGGTGTGAGTGTGTGTTGCAGGTGGTGAGTATGTGAGTGTGTGTTGCAGAGGATGGTTGTGTGTGTGTGTGTGTGTGTGTGTGTGTGTGTGTGTGTGTGAGTATGTGTTGCAGGTTAATCTGTCCCTGGGGGCGGTAGAGGAAGAGGAGTGGCAGTCAGATGAGAAGACTTCTGTTTAGCCCCAGAGGACTTCCTGCTAATCCACTCAGGTCACATGGTTTCCCCTCCAGACCCCTGTCTCAGACCCCTGTCTCCTCCGGCCTGCTTCCTCAGAACATTGGTCCACAATGGGGCCTGAGATGGGCTGCATGGAGCCTGGCCTGAAGCCTACTGCTATGCTACTGGAGCTCTTTACAATGCAGGGATCTCCAGGGGAGATCTTATAATTAGAAGATTGGGGAAGAGTTTGCTAGGGTGGGTGGACTTCTCAGCCTCTGTCTCTGAAGAAGGGAGATGGAACACACACTTAAGAACACACAGTTTACCGTAAAAGACACGCACATACACCCATACACACACATATCGTCTCACAAACACACCACACACAGGTGTGCTGCAGTAGCTAAACAACCCATACAGGAACAAAACACATTTCAGTATATTTAACGTTACGTAAAATGTATTTCAAATACATGTAGATACTGTAGATGTGTATCTTTGCTAAAATGTATGTAATACCTGACAGTATTCCAGAAATGCATGGCTATGACATCTAGGGTGTTTTACTCAAAATGCATACTACCGTGCTTCGAGCATGAAAATTGGAGCAGGAGGGTCGAAGTATGCAAAAAGGAGCACGGAGGGCACTTCTCGATTGCGTACTCCGTAGAAAAAAATTGATAGCATGCATCGATGCAAGCTTCAAAGGAAAGTATGCAAAGAAATTGTCACGGCCGTTTGTAGAATAAATCGACCAAGGTGCAGCGTGCGTAGAGTTCCACATGTTTAATTATTGAAACTCACCAAATACAAATACAGAAACAAACGAAATGTGAAGAAATAGAGTGCTCACAGGCACTATACAAAAACAAGACCCCACAAACAACAGGTGGGAAAGGCTGCCTAAATATGATCCCCAATCAGAGACAACGATAGTCAGCTGCCTCTGATTGGGAACCATACAAGAAAAACATAGAAACAAAAAACTAGAATGCCCACCCTAATCACACCCTGACCTAACCAAATAGAGAAATAAAAGGATCTAAAATAAATAAAAGGATCTCTATGGACAGAAATATAATGCACCGACGTAAAAAATTATGCAAATGTTCATTAAATCAATGGTGACCATTATTTGAGCTGAAGCGAGAGAAAATAGACTCCGAATTCGAAATAAAATGTTGCTTTTTCACATCTCATATGTTGCCTGACTACAATATTTTAAATTGATACGTTAATAAATACATGCTGTGTTCATTTTGGCATGGTTACCTGCCTACAATACCCACGATAGTGTGCGTAGGTCTCAAGCCCAAAGTAAGTCAACAGAGCTAACTGGCTGGCTACTACTGTTAGCTAGCCAGATAGCCACAAATAATTGTTAGCTAGCTACCCACGAAGAATTGACATCTACTGTACCTTGCATAACATTAGTTTTAGGTAATTTATCCTTGTTTCACTAGCTAGCTGGGTAGCTGGGTAGCTAGATTACAATGATTCACATATATCTAGCTGATAATCATGAAGTAAAATGTTTGCTTTGTGTGTAGCTTGTTTCGTCTCTATTGTTGCCATTGTCCTGGCTGGAAGAAGGTTCAGTGAATGGGAGATGCAGAGTGAGGTAATACAGTAGGGGGAGTGCAAGTGCTTCTCAAATGTAATGTGTTATGCGTACTCCACACTCGTCCTTACAAGAACGTACTCAAGAGAGCGTCCTCGTAGAATGCACATGGAGCATGAGAGTGGGTAGCACACTCTTGTGTATGACGACATCTGTCACACTGGTGCAAAGGATTTTGGAGACAGGCGCAGGAATACACAACAGGGGTTTTTAATACACCCAAAACAAACACGTATACAAAACACTGGGCTGTACCCAATAAAAAGAGAGAGGGTAAACCTTGTTGACCGACACGATACCCGTAATACACAATATATAAAGCACGCGGCATAACAGCTGCACCAACGCATAGGTCCTGACACCACCAACGGACATGGAAACAATAACCAACAAAGTCAGAGGAAACAGAGGGCACATATATAACATACTAATCAGGGGAAATGGGAACCAGGTGTGTGTAATCAGACAAGACAGTCCGGGTGTTCAGTGAAGCCTAGAAAGCCGGTGACGTAGACCTCCGGAACTGGTGACCAGAATGAGCAGCAGTACCAGGGGGATCCGTGACAACGTCTATGTATTCCTGGAAGAAGTAACAGTGCGTTTTGTTTGTTCTTGTGAGGTTCTGGCCAAAGTTGATGTCAAACACATCTCCCAGTCCCTCGAATCCCTTTTGTTTTCTTTCTCATTACCCCTTAGATCATTTAACAGAACCACTGTAATAAAGAAATGCAGATTTTCGTTACCTTTGTGCTTTACATCTAACGCGTTCACTGGCGGCTGGTGGCACCTTCACTGGGGAGCACGGGCTAATAGGAATGGCTGGGACGGAATGAATGAAATGGTATCAAACACATCACACCATTCTGTTCACTCCTTTCCAGACATTATTATGAGCCGTCCTCCCCTCACCAGCTTCCTGTGATACTTTCTATACATCTCTTTACTGCTGAAAACTCTTGATTTCCCATAATGGGGCCCTGGTGGATTTCATAAAGCCTGATAATAAGGAACAACTTTTCTCCCTGTCTGTTGTGGAGCGTATAGCACGGGTGCGGAGGCGTAGAGGCCTACTGTGGAGTGTGGAAGCCTCCAAACAAATCTCCCACTGTGCCAAACATTTCTCACCCCTGCAATGCCTGAGAAGGGAGAGAAGTGTGGGCTTTGATCAAATGACTGTCAAGGAAAGTGTTGTGACGAGAGAGCCCGACAGAAAGGGAACGATGTTTGAAACTCTGACGTTATCACAGAAGAACGAGAGGTAGAGATGTAGAGAAAGAGAGAGAACGAGGGTTGTGGGAGAAAGATAAACTAGAAGCATCTTCAGATTTAAGATACAAGTAGGGGTAAGATATGGTGTAGTATCATAATTAGGGAGGACATGAACTTGCTACTGGAGGGTTATTGGATCAAGGCATAGAGCTGCCATGATAAAGGTTTGGACTACCTGAACCAAAATTAAGACCTAGTCTTCAGCTAAGGGGGAAAATATTTTTGGTGTCTCAGATTGTTCTGGCAATTCTCAAATAGGAACATCATTGGGGGGAAGGATGTTTGAAATGCTTTTTACATTTGTATCACAAGTCATAATAAAAGTGGCCTTTTTAGGCCCTTTTTAGACCTACACATGCCTCCTGTAAGACCCTATGATCCGTACATGATACAGACAACATCTTGGTGTCATTATACTCCTGATAGTGTACTCAAAAATATAGAGTATGTCTAAATTCTGAAATACTATTTTTCACATTACTTTATTAAACATAAAAACTCTCAAAAGTATCTTTTTGATTTGACTTATTTTTAGACATCTTGTTTGGAACAATATACCCTTCAAACGCATCAAGTTTTCAGAGTGGCTCTCTTGTTACTTTCAATGACGACCCATTTTATACATAGAAAATGTCATTATAGGTCATTAACCAATCACAGTCCTCGTTTAGGATTGCACATTTCAGTAAGTACTTCTGGAGTATATCGTTCAAAACAATGTCTTAAAATTAACAAATCAAAATAGTATTTTTAATGTTGAATACATGAATATGAAAAAGATGTCTTTCAGAATCTAGACATACTCCCTATGTTAGAGCACACTATAACTATAAGGACTGTAATGAAAGCAAGATGTTGTCTGTATCATGTACGGATCATAGGGTCTTACAGGAGGCATGTGTAGGTCTAAAAAGGGCCTAAAATGGCCACTTTTATTATGATTTGCGAAACAAACATTCTTCCTATGTGAGAATTACCAGAATACTCTTGAGATACCCAAACTGTTTTACATTACAGTCATTCTTATCCCGAGCAACTTAGAGGAGCAATTAGGGTTAAGTGCCTGGCACAAATGCACACAGACAGCTATTTCACCTAGTTGGAGATTTCAACCAGCAACCTTTCAATTACTGGCCCAATGCTTTTAACCGCTAGGCTACCTGCCATCTACACTGGCGTGGAATCTCCCTATTGTGTCCATTACCACCTGAACTGTGTATCACGCACAATAGCATGTGTTTGGTTTTGTCATCACTGTGTGATAATGTTAGATATAGCCCAGTGTGTCTATATGGTTGTTGTGACAGACAGAGAGTTTATGAGGCCCCAAGAGAGCAAACGCCATTCCATTTCATTCCATTCCTCTCAGTCCTGCAGTTAGTGATGCGTCTCGTTCTCCTTTCTTTTCTCTCCTCTGTTCTCTCTTCACTTCTCCCCCCGTTCTTTCTCACACTGAGACAACTAGAGCATGTTTTTCAACGAGGAGGCCCACCAGACAGGAGATTCCTCCCTCTTCTTCTCCTTGCTTCTTCTACACCTCCTCCACATTCCTGAAGCGGTAGCGTTCCCCTGGGAGGGAGAATGAGAGAGAGGGAGTGAGCGAGTTCGCATTCCTGGGCCATTGTTAGAGAAAATAACCCTCCACCAGGGAGGGAGGGAAGGAGAGAGGGATGAGAGAGAGAGATAATGATATAGGGGAGGTTTTACGAGTGGGTCGTCCTCCTTCAGAGCGGCGGCTTGAAGTGGTATGGTGCTCAGGTGTAAAGCACACTGTAATTAGTTTTTTTTAATGTTGCTCAGGTGTGATGAGCTGTGGCCACTATCATCAGAGGAAACAGGGTTGAAGGTGAAGAGGTTTTAAATGAAGTTTTCACACAGGCATAGAGGAGGTTGACGGTTAAATGTACTCTATAACGTTCCACTGCGTTAACAGTTATAACGGACCCGTTTCTTTTCTCTCATTCTCCCTCCTCCATTTTCCATTGTCCTTTTCCGGCCCCTTATTACACTCGCCATACGTTATCATTCCCAAGCCTGCCTGTCCGACACACATTCCAAATACAACAAGCCCCCCTTCCTAAGAGGCCCCCTCCTGTCGTCTGAGGAGTGCCAGTCTGGTCAGCCCCCCTCCTCCTGTCCTGCCAGTTAAACACTCCCTGTGGGTTTGTGTTGGCCCACGGATGTCTTGTGAGGTGATGATAAAGCTTTCCAGTCTGGTTCTCAGGCTAGACACCCTCACTATGCACCATGGGCCAAGCAATGCATATGCCCCACCCACCTGAGAAACTGTGTTGTTTTGCAATCAGGCCATCAATTTCCTGTGTTTGAGGGGTGCAAAATCCACTTGTCTTAAATCCCACAGGATTGATTGCTTTCATTTGACTCCTGCGAGTCTTTCATACACTTGCTTGTGCCTGTCATTTTCCCCCATTAACATTATGACAGGGGAAATGTTTGTAATGACCTGTCAAACACACCCAGCCAATAGCTGAAATGGGCTCGTGGAATACATTGTCTTCCCGTGGCATCTATAAGGACGCTAAAGCTTCATCTGGGATTTAACGCATCTGTCTCAACACTTACGTCACAAGAAAGAGAAGAAAGATCATTTGATTTTGATTGGTGGTCGAGTGGAAACGTTTACAAATGAGATGAGCTGAAAAGAAAGCAACTTCTTGAAATGAGCACTCGGACTGTAGTGATATTATTACTCGCAAACCATGTAACGTATGTTTAAATAGGTTTAATCGAGAGCTAAGCGTGTTTATTTTCTATCAGAGGGTATCCTGCTATTGGCACAGTTGTTGAATTATGCAAGAGAACGTGACAACAACAGTAGTTAATGAGGCCGTCTAGACAGTGTAGGTGAGTGGCGGTATAGGGTAGACAGAGCAAGTGTTTGGTGGTTTCAGCCCTGTTCCACCCCTTTATGTTAATGTTTTCATATATGCAAACACACCTGCTGTATTTATGCAAATTATGTACATATCATTTTCTTTGTTTTAACACAACATCTGAAAAAATGTATATACTGAACAAAAATATACATGCAACATGTTAGTCCCATGTTTCATGAGCTGAAATAAAAGATCCCAGAAATGTTCCATACGCACAAAAAGCTTCTTTCTCTCATATTTTGTGTACATATGTATTTACATCCACGTTAGTGAGCATTTCTCCTTTGCCAAGACAACCCATCCACCTAGAACATGTTTGGCATATCAAGAAGCTGATTAAACAGCAAGGTCATAACACAGGTGCAACTTGATGGACAATAAGCGCCACTCTAGAATGTGACGTTTTGTCACACTGCTCAATGCCACACATGTATCAAGTTGAGGGAGCATGAAATTGGCATGCTGACTGCAGGAATGTCCACCAGAGCTGTTGCAAGAGAACTGAATGTTTATTTCCTACCATAAGCAGTCTCCAACGTCGTTTTAGAGAACTTGGCAGTACTTCCAACAGGCCTCACAACCGCAGACCATATGTAACCATGCCAGCCCAGGACCTCCACATTCGGCTTCTTCACCTGCAGGTTTGTCTGATACAGCCACCTGGACAGCTGATGAAACTGTGGATTTGCACTACCTAAGAATTTTTGCACAAACTGTCAGAAACCGTCTTGGGAAAGCTCATCTGCGTGGTCGTCGTCCTCACCAGGGTCTTGACCTGACTGCAGTTCGACATCGAAACAATCCTCAGTGGGCAAATGCTCACATTCGATGGCTACTGGCATGCTGGAGAAGTGTGCTCTTCACGGATGAATCCCGGTTTCAACTGTACCGGGCAGATGGCAGACAGCGTGTATGGTGTCGTGTGGGCGAGCGGTTTGCTGATGTCAACGTTGTAAACTTAGTGCCCCATTTTGGTGGTGAGGTTATCATAAGTAGTCATAAGCTACAGTCGACAAACCCAATTTCATTTTTTCGATGGCAATTTGAATGCACAGAGATACCGTGATGAGATCCTGAGGCCCATTGTTGTTCCATTATCTGCCACCATCACTTCATGTTTCAGCATGAAAAGGCACGGACCCATGTCGCAAGGATTTGTACACAATTCCTGGAAGCTGAAAATGTCCCAGTTCTTCCATGGCCTGCATACTCACCAAACATGTTACCAATTGAGCATGTTTGGGATGCTCTGGATCGACGTGTAGGACAACGTGTTCCAGTTCACACCAATATCCAGCAACGTTGCACAGCCATTGAAGAGGAGTGGGACAACATTCCACAGGCCACAATCAACAGCCTATGGGAAGGAGATGTGTCGCGCTGCACACCAGATACTGATTGGTTTTCTGATCCACTCCCCTACTTTATAACTTTTTTTAGGGTATCTGTGGCTAACAGATGCATATCCGTATTCCCAGTCATGTGAAATCCATGGATTAGAATTCATTTAAATTGACTGATTTCTTTATATGAACTGTAACTCAGTAAAATCTTAGAAATTGTTGCATGTTGCGTTTATGCTTTTGTTCAGTGTATATGAGTGCAAGAAAAAAAAAGAAATTTGACAGTAAATTGAATATCTGTATTCCTACCAAAATCCTTGAACCCCAATAATTATTTGTCTGTGCCAGTAAAACAATGTATGTGCTATAATTCTGTCAATATCTGACGGATTATAACAATTATAAAAGTTTGGAGTATCTTCATCCATTGTCCAATTGTTGCATTTCTTAGAAATGTTTTTAAAACATTTCAATAATTTTGATATCCGTTGCCACTGGGAAAGCCTTGACCCCGAACCTGAGTCACTCTCTCTGTCTGTCTGAAACACACACACGTGCATACACACACACTCCCTTGCACACACACACACACACACACACACACACACGCACGCACGCACGCACGCACGCACACACACACACACACACACACCACACACAGAGCAACACATTTCAGACACACTGGTGTCACACGCGCACTCACTCACACAAACACACCGTTGTTATGAAATTCTAAACTCAATCACCTCACAAAGTTGGACTTAGATGTTTATTATGTTATTTTATCAAACCAGTATTTAGCCCCCACCAACTGGACCATAAGTAGGTGAGAAATATTGTCTTCCCCCCCCCCCTTTTTTCACCCCCAATTCAAACACATTAAGGTCTCTCAATATCCTGTTTCTGTGGGCTTCTGCTGCTTAATGTGGGATCCCCCTGTGCTCTGTATGAGTTGGGGAATAACACACAGGCATGTGAGAGACGCCTACGGAAGATTCACATGGATACTCTCCCCTGCTGGCGTTTGGTCAACCAGAGCTCCTCTGCCTGTCTGACTACCCTGCTGCTAGCTAGACACTCATGTGCTTGACAGAGAATACCTGATGTATCAGTTTGATGAAATCTGTAGGGTAGTTTAGAGTTGAAGTGTGTTTGTGTGCATTTGGTCTTGATTTTGTTCCTGGTCACAGGTTATCTGTGTTCAGTTCAAATAGCGCTGATGTAATGTGTTTGAAAGTGTAATGTAATATGACATATGTGTGCTATTCCGCCCCAAAATTATTTCCACTCCTATTATGAAGGTAAATCAAAGGCTCCAACAGAATTGTCACATTGATTTTTGAAAACCTATCGTGTACTGAGGGACAGACTCGGGGAGTTGCAGACCGCGCTTCTTAACACCTGCCCACACCAATGTGTCAGAGGACACACTATTCACCAGCCTGCAGGTGCCCGGCCCACCACAAGGAGTCACTAGAGCGCGATCAGTGTTCCCTATGTGCTTGGAGCCAACAGGGCATTGCAGCATCTGCCTCTGATGTTCCACTGGGATGGTCATTCAGCCTAAACGTAACCAGGGGTGTTTGTGGAGATGACTCTTTCACTGGTGACCCCGGGTCTTGTAAGAGGAAGCAAAGAGGGGTCGGAGAAGGTGTGGTTGCACGGGTCAAGGGGAATCGTTAAACTGTTACAAATGTTACAATTGCTTTTCCTGTTCCTGAACTATTTGACCTCGATGAATACACAGTACAGAGTAAGACAGGTGAGTAAATACCTTGTTTTGCTGGGGAGTATTTCTGTTCTAGCTCTGAGAGAGAGAAGAACAGAAGGAGAGTGAGAGAGATAAAGATGGAGAGCGAGGGAGAGTGAGTGAGATAGAGAGAGAGAGAGAGAGAGAGAGAGATGTGTATGTCATGGTCAGTAAAGGGCAGGCCCCTCACCACGTCTGGTATTTACTACATCCTGGGTCCACAGCAGGAGCAGCGCACAAAGGCCTTGTTTTATTGATCCCTCAATTTGTGTGTGTGCTCCTGTATTTTCTCATCGCTGCTATTATACTGACATTAGATATAAATGATGATGGTTAACTCTACAGACCTACTGTCAGCCTATTATTTTTGAACACTGTTCAATTCTAGACAATAACACAAATCAAACAGGAACAGTAGCTTAAAAGATTGACTCAAATGTAGAAGCTACCGCAACATGCAACATTTTCAATAATTTGACAGAGTTACTGCTCATATAAGGAAATCAGTCAATTCAGTTCAAAAGGCCCTAATCTATGGATTTCCTGGCTGGCCAGGGGTGCTGTCTTGAATGGGAGGGAACTTGGGAGCCAGGCCCACCCACTAATTTGAAAGGGTGTCCATATACTTTTGTATATGTAGTGTATGTGTATTCTGTAGCCTTTTAGACACTACACATCCTAGGATTGAACCTCCTTAGAGCGATCTGCTAAAAACAGCATTATGATTGCTAAATCGACAGCTGTGTAGTCTTGTCATGTTTTATGTAGGTATCTATTTTCAGTACAACAGAGGTTGTAAACAGAGCACACACTAAGTGTCAGTGCACCGCTCATTAAGTAATCTGAGAGGTGTCGCTTCTCCAAAGCCTTACATTATAGCTTTACGGGCCTCCACACCCTGGCCTGCTCATAAAACACCACTGTTCCTTAACGGCTAAGCCTGGAGTTAACATAAGCAGGCCGTAATATGTAAATCCACACACACACACACAGAGTGCACACACACACACAGCCAGGGGCAGAGAAGAAGGAGAGGGGAGAAAGGGGGGGAGGGTTTGGAGAGGGGAGAAAGGGGGGGTGGGTAACCCTCCCCCACACCTGGAGAGAAACACCTTCCTTCCCTCCCTTTCACCTCAGTTTCACCTGCTGCATCTACAAAGTGACCGACAAAATACTTTCCTCAATCTCTTGGCCCCATCTCACACTTACTCTGCCACACAAACGCATCAATACCCTCACACAATCATTTATTACATTCTTTAGAAACACATCGGTTCGGCCTCATGCATCTCTCTCTCTCTCTCTCTCTCTCTCTCTCGCTCTCTCTCACACATACACACACAAACACACACACACACAAACACAGTACCCAAGCCAGCTTTAAAATGGCCTGTAAACTGCGGCTGTTCTTTCTTTGTTATTCATGGTTTCAGCCAAAGCCACAAACAGTAACAATAACTGGACTTGTGTTTAGACAGATGTGTCCCCAACAGAGCCAGCGGCGGGTACCCAGCCTGCTTCTGTGAACCTTGAACCCTAAACTCAGAACCCAGGGTTAGCCACTGTCACATGACACAGCCCCCATACCTCACTATCACCTTGGTCCAGGGAAGAATTTACTTGCTGGGTATTCCAATTGTATATGCCCTCCATGTCCTCTGTTTGTCTTTAAATGGGTTTTCTCTGTTGGAGATAGTCCCCTACCTCTACAATGAGTCTTTTCCCACAGTACAGTACAATTAGTTGGACTCCATTGTGTGGATCCATTATTCTAGTTTCCTATTAGTTTCCTATTGTCCCAAGTGTATATTTCCCTCTTCTCATGGATCAGGTGGGAATAGAATCAGTCTCTGCTCTCAGCTCCTCTCCACTGTGACCCATTCATGAGAAAGTGTCCTATCTTCATTCCCATTATTACAGGTTCTCTCACACACACACCTACGCACACCTACACACACGCACAGTCTTCCCAACTGTCACAAAAAAAGGCCACCACCTGAGCCACAGGAAAGAGTCACTGCATGAGGATAAGAGACCAGAAGAACCTTGTCTCTCTCTCACACACACACACACACACTGACACACACACTTCCCTACTCCAGCCCGCTAACAGCCACTTTACTCTTTACAATGGGACATCCCTGTCCTAGACCATCCATTGCCCATCTTATACCCTCACCTGCACACCCTTTCCACACACACACACACGCACACACACACACACACACACACACACACACACACAAGCTTTGTTTGTATAGCGGCGGGACGAAAAGCTTCTCCCTCAAGTTTTTCTTTCTTTTTTAAAGGAAGGGTGAAAGTTCAACAGTTGGTGGTGGTGGTGGTGGTGGTGGGGGGGGGGGGGGGGGGGTCAGTGCCATCGTTTTGGCCTTGTGACATGGGGACCCCGGAGAAGCAGAGTGACATCTCCGTGTCACTGTGGAGTTCAGTCACTTGGTAGTGCACTACATAAGGAACAGGGTGCCATTTTGGATGCATCCTAATAGTGTTTACTGATGGGCTGAGAAGAGGAGTATCAGCTTACCCCTGCTAACCCAGGCAGCCTCCCATTCAGCTAGCTCTGTCAGTCAATATCTCCCTCATTCACAGAAAGGTCACTGGCTGAATCCTCGGGCCCCTGTCCACTGACTCAGTGGGGATTGACATGTTGTTCAGTTATACTGTTGTTAAAGCACAGAGCTCTCCTTAAGTCCTTTTTAATAAACTAACTCATCGCTAAACCGAGCAAACCTGAAGTGTGTGTCTGTAATTGTCTGACTGTGTGTGTGTGAGTGTGTGCGTGACTCGTTGTTGTTTCACACACACACACAGCGACACACTGATTCAACTTGCCCAGCTCTTACCCGTGGTGTTCACTGACGTAAAACATGTGTCCTATATCTGAATGTGTGTGTGTGTGTGTGTGTGTGTGTGTGTGTGTGTGTGTGTGTGTGTGTGTGTGTGTGTGTGTGTGTGTGTGTGTGTGTGTGTGTGTGTGTGTGTGTGTGTGTGCATCCGTTTGTGTGTGTGTTTGAAACTCAAGTTGACAGGGCAGCTGGGAGGATATATTAACACACAGAGCAGTAGTGAGTGAACTCTCCCTAGCCTGGACCCATAACGCTGATCTACCAGCCACTATAGGGCAGGAGGGCAGTCAACACTGGCTCATGTCCACTAGTAGTCCACTGCATGGCTCCTCAGCCAAACAACAGAGTCCAATAATTCCTTACTAATTAAACCTAGTTCATATCAGTAGTGGGGAGTCTATCTTTCCCTCTGTGAGATGAGCGTTATCTCAGCTGAAGAGAGCCATGGTGTTTGAGGTGGTGAGAATGTGGCCTTTGGAAAGCTGGAGCTGTCTGGGTGTGGAAAAGGGGATTGTATGGGGTGTGCTGCCACCTAATGGATTTTGAGGTAAAGGCAAATTCTTTAGTTGGATTTTCAAGGCCCTCTTGTACACATAATACACACAAATTCGGCACTCACCATTGTTATCAGGAAGTGTTGTTTGTTTGTCTCCTCTGTCTCCTCTCTCAGGCCTGGAGTGAAGCAAAAGTCATTCCGCTACCCAAGAATAGTAAAGCTGCCTTTACTGGCTCAAATAGCCGACCAATCAACCCTTAGTAAACCTTTGGGAAAAATTGTGATTGACCAGATACAATGCTATTTCACAGTAAACAAACTGACAACAGACTTTCAGAACACTTATAGGGAAGGACATTCAACAAGCACAGCACTTACACAAATAACTGATGATTGGCTGAGAGAAATAGACTTCAGTGCGGCTTTTGACCTTATCGATCATTGTCTGCTGATGGTAAAACGTGTGTGTTACGGCTTTACACCCCCTGCTATAGTGTGGATAAAGAGTTACCTGTCTAACAGAATTCAGAAGGTGTTCTTTAATGGAAGCCTCTCCAACAAAATCCAGGTAGAGTTAGTAATTCCCCAGTGCAGGTGTACTTTTTTTCCATCTTTACTGACATGCCACTGGCTTTGAGTAAAGCCAGCGTGACTATGTATGTGGATGACTCAACATTTTACACGTCAGCTACTACAGCGAGCAAAATCACTGCAACACTTAACAAAGAGCTGCAAGTTAGTTTCAGAATGGGTGGCAAGGAATAAGTTAGACCTAAATATTTCTGAAACTAAAAGCATTGTATTTGGGACAAATCATTCACTAAACCATAAACCTCAACCAAATCTTGTAATAAATAATGTGGAAATTGAGCAAGTTGAGGTGACTAAACTGCTTGGAGTAACCCTGGATTGTAAACTGTCATGGTCAAAACATGTTGATATAACAGTAGCTAAGATGGGGAGAAGTCTGTCCATAATAAAGCGCTGCTCTGCCTTTTTAACAATACTATCAGCAAGGCAGGTCCTACAGGCTCTAGTTTTGTCTCAACTAGACTACTGTTCAGTTGTGTGGTCAGGTGCCACAAAGAGAGACCTCAGAAAACTACAATTGCCTCAGAAAAGGGCAGCACAGCTGGCCCTTAAAAGTACACGGAGAGCTAACATTAATAATATTCAAGTAAATCCTCCTTTGGCTCAAAGTGGAGGACAGATTGACTTCATCATTACTTGTTTTTGTAAGAAGTGTTGACATCCTGAAACTACTAGCACACAGCTTGGACACCCATACATACCCCACAAGACATGCCACAAGAGGTCTCTTCACAGTCCCCAAGTCCAGAACAGACTATGGGAGGCGCACAGTACTACATAGAGCCATGGCTACATGGAATTCTATTCCTCATCACGTAACTGATGCAAGAAGTAGAATCAGTTTTTTAAAAACAGATAAAATACTTATGGAACAGCGGGGACTGTGAAGAGACGCACAAGGGCACAGACACAAAAACCCATGATAAGACACACACTCTACACACACCTTGATGTGTAGTGGCGGCCTGAGGGAACACACGATGTGTTGAGTAAGGAGTTATGAAATGTAATGTCATGTAGTATTTTGAACTGTGTGTAACTGTCTTATGTTGCTGGACCCCAGGAAGAGTATCCTGCCTTGTCAAATCGCGCTGTTAAGACATTGATGCCCTTTGCAACCATGACGTACAGTGCCTTGCAAATAGTATTCATCGCCGTTGGTGTTTTTCCTATTTTGTTGCAATACAACCTGTCATTTAAATTGATTTTTGTTTGGGTTTATTTAAGTGTCACATGATCTCAGTAGATATACACCTGTTCTGAAAGGCCCCAGAGTCTGCACACCACTATGCAAGGAGCACCACCAAGCAAGCGACACCATGAAGACCAAGTATAGATCAGGGTTGAGCTGTAAAAAAAAATATCCACAACTTTGAATATCCCACGGAGCACCATTAAATCCATTATTAAAAAATGGAAAGAATATGGCAGCACAACAAACCTGCCAAGAGAGTTCCGCCCACCAAAACTCATGGATCAGTCAAGGAGGGCATTAATCAAAGAGGCAACAAAGAGACTAAAGATAACCCTAAAGGAGCTACAAAGCTCCACAGCAGAGATTGGAGTATTTGTCCATAGGACCACTTTAAGTCATACACACCACAGAGCTGGCCTTCACAGAAGAGTGGCCAGAAAAAAATCCATGCTTAAAGAAAAAATAAGTAAACACATTTGGTGTTCGCCAAAAGGCATGTGGGAGACTTCCCAAACATATGGAAGAAGGTATTCTGGTCAGATGAGACTACATTTTAGCTTTTTGGCCATAAAGGAAAACCTTATGTCTGGCGCAAAACCCAACACCTCCCATCACCCAGAGAACATCATCCCCACAGTGAAGCATGGTGGTGGCAGCATCATGCTGTGAGGATGTTTTTCATCGGCAGGAACTGGGAAACTGGTCATAATTGAAGGAATGAGGAATGGCGCTAAATACAGGGAAATTCTTGAGGGAAACCTGTGTCAGTATTCCAGAGATTTGAGACTAGGACAGAGGTTCACCTTCCAGCAGGACAATGACCCTAAGAATACTGCTAAAGTAACAATTGAGTGGTTTAAGGGGAAACATTTAAATGTCTTGGAATGGCCTAGTCAAAGACCAGACCTCAATCCAATTCAGAATCTGTGGAATGACTTAAAGATTGCTGTACATCAGCAGAACCCATCCAACTTGAAGGAGCTGGAGCAGTTTTGCCTTGAAGAATGGGCAAAAATCCCAGTGGCTCGATGTGCCAAGCTTATAGAGACATACCCCAAGAGACTTGCAGCTGTAATTGCAGAAAAAAAGGGAGCTCTACAAAGTATTGACTTTGGGGGGGGTGAATAGTTATGCACGCTCAAGTTTTCTGTTTTTTGTGTCTTATTTCTTGTTAGTTTAAAATGTTTAGCATCTTCAACGTGGTAGGCATGTTGCGTAAATCAAATGATACAAACCCCCCAAAAAAATATATTTTAATTACAGGTTGTAAGGAAACAAAATAGGAAAAATGCCAAGGGGGTGAATACTTTCGCAAGCCACTGTATGTGAGAGTGGATTCTCGGCCCTCACTAGTATGAAAACTAAATACAGGCACAGACTGTGTGTGGAAAATGATTTAAAACTGAGACTCTCTCCAATACAACCCAACATTGTAGAGTTATGTGCATCCTTTCAAGTACACCCTTCTCATTAACCTGTGGTGAGTTATTGACAATTTTCGATTAACAAATAAGGTTTTATATGTAAGATGTTTAAATAAAGAGCCAAATGATTGATTATAATTATATTATTATTTGTGGCGTGGTCCTATATTAAACTCATTCTTATGTTTAATAAATGTATCGCATAGTGTGTGTGTGGCAGGCTTACAATGATGGCAAAAAAACAACATTTGAGAGTGCGCTGACCCTGGTGCTAGAGGGGGTACGCAGCTGGAGGTTGAATGTTTGAAGGGGTACGGGACTGTAAAAAGTTTGGCAATCACTGTTATGTAGGAATGAACATTTGATACATCTTCTTAGTTTACTAGCAGGTGGTATTGATGCTCTCCATGTTTACTGGGAAAAACCCACACCTTCGAACCATCTCACATTCAACCGTGTGGGATTTGATTTCTCCATCAGCAACAGTTGATCCAGTGTTCCCCAGGGGTATATGTCCCACTGCATTTCGCAATTTATTAACATTTTGTCATTAACATTTTAGTCATGTAGCAGACGCTCTTATCCGGAGTCACTTACAGTTAGAGCATTCATCTTAAGGTAGCTAGGTAAGACAATCACATATTACAGTCCTCGTAAGTAAATAAAGCCTCTATCAGCAACATGTTGCTGACTCACAAGAGGCTCTTGTTCTATAAACTCCAGAGCAGTGAGTGTGCTGCTTTCCTGTGGTTGTTGGGATGATTGTTGATGGACGGGGAGTGATGTAGGCACTGAGTGCTCCACTTGCACTTTTCTCACGCCGCTCTGGAGACGGAGCTGAGGCTGCCATGGGCCCCACATCCTGCCATTGAAATGGCCGCCGTGACGGCCCGTACCCTCCTCCTCCTCCCTTTTCCCCTCTTTCCCTTTCCCCCGCTCAACTCTGCTCCCACCACTGTTTGTCAGTTGGTCCGTGTTGGTCTGTGTCGTCATGTCTAAGTGCAGTGGTGATGCGACTTCCTTCCTGCCCGCCCATTGGAGTGACACTTAGGTTATTCATGTCTCCCACTGGCTGCGCTGAGCTGTCAGTCACACTGACCTCCAGGTCCACTGGTGTCCTATTAATATTCCACAGTGACCCTGATTCCTGCCACCAAAAACCAGAGTAGTGGGCTGAAATACAGAGACAGTTTGTGTTGTATGATTCTCTATAGACTTTTGATAGACATGTTTTGGAGTGAACCATGAGTCAGACAGATACTACCCCCATCCTCCGCCCTATATTATGAATGTACTCCCATTCCCGACTGTTTCTTTGGGCTGGGCCATGCTTGGTTTGTGGATTAAAGCGTAGCGCAGCTGTTGTTCCCGTGATCAAAGCAGATTGGGGCCCTGTTGCTGTCAATCCCTGTGTTCAGCAGGGCCATTCTGTTTGGGATTATCACACCTGTGGTTCAGGGATTAATCCCACTAGAGACATGGGAACCAGGGACAGGAGGCCCAGAGATCTGGGGGCAAGGGATTGAGGGGCAGACCACACCCCTAAGCCTTGCCCTTGTGCCCTGGAGGGCAAAGATGGTAAAAGTGGGGTCTGGGTACCCCCAAAACACACACAAAAATAATTATTAGAGTATATGGAGAGAAAGTTAGTGAGTATGATAATAAAATGGGTCAGAAAGCAATAAGATCTATCAAACAAAACTTATATATGTCAAAGATTAAGGTCAACATGGCCAATTTAATTCTACATGTTGAAGATGCATATAACTCGCAATCTTCAGTTGCTTTCAGTAATGTACAGTACCCACATAGTCTACTGTAACATTTAGCCGTTGCATGGTACTTAAAGTGAAGAGCACCCCCATGTGGTCATAAACAGAGCTGTTGTGTCAACATCTGTATCAGTGGCAGCTTGTGTCTCAATCCAGTGTTATATTTCTGGGTGGATCCCAGTTTCCTCTGATGCAGAGGATCATGATGCAAAAAACACCCTGTTGTTGTTTGTGTTTGTTTTGCCTCTCATGTTTGCATCCCATTTGCTTTGGGCAGTTAGTCTTACAGCTTACTGTCACTTCCCCCTTTTCCCCTGGAAAAAAGAAAGAAGAGAAATCTCTTCAAAGCTGCTGTCAATCGAGAACTTCTCCATTTGCAAAGAGGCCAAATCCTTGCTGAGGGTTTTAGTTCCCATCAGTCAGTCTTAGCCGAGGCCCTGACGGCCCCCAAACACATGAAATACCGCCAGAGCGCCAGCGTGGCTTGGGCGCCCATTCTCCCACTGTGTTTCATAAACACAGACTTAACCCCGCTTTTCCCTGAAAGATACACTCCCCGTCACGGACACGGCACATCCATAATGGAACTTGACACTCTGTAACATTCCTCTCTCTCACACACACACTCCTGCTCTCTCTCTCTACTTTACTCTAACTCTCACTCACTCATTCCTGTTCTCTCTCTCTCTCACACGTTCTGTAACTTTCTGTTTATCTACCTTACTTGAGCACGTCACTCTGGGTAAGAGTGTCTTCTAAATTACCAAAATGTAAATGTAGATGTGAAAATGAACAGACCAAAATGAATTGCAAAGCACAATGGGTATTATTATTGACCATATTTCGTAGCGGAGCTCATTAGAATAATACTCACCATGCTTTGCAATGGCTTATTTTTTTAAATACATGTATATTTAGTTAATTTAGCACAAAATGGGCACAAAATGGGAACTGCTATAAAACAAATGGCTTAAAAAATATATATATTTTGAGAATACAAAATTACATTGGAGGGTAGTTCAGCCCAGTTTTATTCAAATTACAAAGTACTCAGGCGTAATTCAAAGATGTATTTTAAATACATGCAACATAAATATTGCCCATCTCTGTATATTACACAACAAAACCTCCTCTCAGCAAATGTTTATTATTCCAAGTATTATACATGGAGTTAAGATACATTAATCAGTTGCATAAAATATATAAGTTGGCCAGATGGTTACATATTGTGATGTGTTACATTGACGCATCCAGATGAATCCAAGGATTAATTCAAGAAACAAGCACAGTGTTGATTTTCAAAGCAAATAAAGATGTTTATACACTCTTTATTGACATGTTTGACATTACTATTATGTTTCATTTAGAGTAGAGTGACGCATGGAGATATTTACGCACTCATATAAAGTTTAAGGGCTCGATTCATTCCGTATCCGGGAAGTTCAGTGCTCTAGCCGATTGAAATTTCAAGAAAATGTTCCCACATTCACGGAGACTGTTCACATTCAACGCTGCTGCATATCGGTTTATCGGGCATTACATTTCAATCGCGCTATAGCGCTAACCAAAGAGGGAGAGGTGAAGAGAGGGATAACTGGGTCCAAAATCTGTCTTTTCCAGTAGGTGGCGGTTATTTGAATTGTTTTGCTCAACCAAGCGATACGTTGTTGTATGGAGGTTGCCAGTGTTGCATTTGGTTAACCAAAAAATAGTGTTTGGCTTATTTGATAATTGTGGCTAATTTGATCGAAAAGAATCATTGTAATGATACTGGTACTGGTATAAGTAGGACGTGCCATCCTGGCAACTTTGAGAAAAAACATTTTATATTGGAGTTGTGCCTGGTCGTCACTAGTTACCACAGCTACAGCCACAAAATCATAAACCCTATTTCTAAAATTATCTTCTTAAAATGTGATTTTAGACCTAACGTTAACCACACTGCTAACCTTATGCCTAACCCTAACCTTAAATTAAAACCAAAAAGCATTTTTTTTATTTTCATGGCTGTGGTAACTAGCAGTGGTGTAAAGTACTAACGTAAAAAATACTATCAAAACTTAAGTCGTTTTTTTTTTAGGTATCTGTACATTACTTTATATTTATATTTTTGACAACTTTTACTTACTTATTCCTAAATAAAATGTCCTCTTTACTCCATACATTTTCCCTGACACCCAAACATACTTTTGACAGGAAAATAGTCCACATCATACACTTATCAAAAGAACATCCCTGTTCTTCCCTACTGCCTCTGATCTAAACTCACTAAACACAAATGCTTAATTTGAAAATTATTGGTCTGCCCCTGGCTATCGGTCAGTAAAAAAAAAGAAAGAAAATTGTGCCGTCTGGTTTGCTTAATATAAGGAATTTGAAATGGTTTACTTGTACTTTTGATACTTACAGTCGGAAGTTTACAAACACTTTAGCCAAATACATTTAAACTCTGTTTTTCACTAATCCTGACATTTAATCCTAGTAAAAATCCCTTGTCTTAGGTCAGTTGGGATCACCACTTTATTTTAAGAATGTAAAACGTCGGAATAATTAGTAGAGAGAATGATTTATTTCAGCTTGTATTTATTTCATCACATTCCCAGTGGGTCAGAAGTTAACATACACTCAATTAGTATTTGGTAGCATTGCCCTTAAATGTTTTAACTTGGGTCAAATGTTTCAGTTAGCCTTAAACAAGCTTCCCACAATAAGTTGGGTGAATTTTGGCCCATTCCTGACAGAGCTGGTGTAACTGAGCCAGGTTTGTAGGCCTCTTTGCTAGCACACGCTTTCTTAGTTCTGCCCGCAAATGTTCTATAGGATTGAGGTGAGGGCTTTGTGATGGCCACTCCAAAACCTTGACTTTGCAACATGATACTGCCACCCCCGTGCTTTACGGTAGGATGGTGTTCTTCAGCTTGCAAGCATCCCCATTTTTCCTCCAAACGTAACGATGGTCATTATGGCCATTTTTGTTTCATCAGACTAGAGGAAATTTCTCCAAAAAGTACAATCTCTATCCCCCTGTGTAGTTGCAAACCGCAGTCTAGCTTTTTTATGGCAGTTTTGGAGCAGTGGCTTCTTCCTTGCTGAGTGGCCTTTCAGGTTATGTCGACATAGGACTTGTTTTACTGTGAATACAGATACTTTTGTACCCGTTTCCTCCAGCATCTTCACAAGGTCCTTTGCTGTTGTTCTGGGATTGATTTGCACTTTTCGCACCAAAGTACGTTCATCTCTAGGAGACAGAACGCATCTCCTTCCTGAGCAGTATGACAGCTGCGTGGTCCCAAGATGTTTATACTTGCGTAATATTGTTTGTACAGATGAATGTGGTACCTTCAGGCGTTTGGAAATTACTCCCTAGGATGAACCAGACTTGTGGAGGTCTACAATGTTTTTTTCTGAGGTCTTGGCTGATTTCATTTGATTTTCCCATGTCAAGCAAAGAGGCACTGAGTTTGAAGGTAGGCCTTGAAATACTTCCACAGGTACACCTCCAATTCACTCAAGTGATGTCAATTAGCCTATCAGAAGCTTCTAAAGCTGTTGTTTAAAAGGCACAGTCAACTTAGTGTATGTAAACTTCTGACCCACTGGAATTGTGATACAGTGAACCCAAGCGTTTGTAAACTTCCGACTTCAACTGTAAGTACATTTGAGCAATTCCATTTACTTTTGATACTTAAGTCAATTTAAAACCAAATACTTTTAGACTTTTACTAAAGTAGTATTTTACTGGGTGACTTTCACTTGTAATTGAGTAATTTTCTCTTAAGGTATCTTTACTTTTACTCAAGCATGACAATTGAGTACTTTTTCCACCACTGGTAACTAGTGGAAACTGTTGTTCACACGCATATCTTTTTTTATTTTATTTTACCTTTATTTAACCAGGCAAGTCAGTTAAGAACAAATTCTTATTTTCAATGACGGCCTGGGAACAGTGGGTTAACTGCCTGTTCAGGGGCAGAACGACAGATTTGTACCTTGTCAGCTCGGGGGTTTGAACTCACAACCTTCCGGTTGCTAGTCCAACGCTCTAACCACTAGGCTACCCTGCCGCCCCGCTACCCTATCTGCCCTTTCATTAGAATGTTCCCACCTGATATTACTTCCTCCTGACTGCCTTTCATTTCTGAAGACATTTATTTGAATTGTTAGAGTGGCCACTAGAGTGTCTGGTCAACATAATGCAGGGGTGTCAAACTCATTCCACAGAGGGCCAAGTGTCTGCTGGTTGATTTGTTTTCTTTTCAATTAAGACCTAGACAACCAGGTGAGGGGAGTTCATTACTAATTAGTGACTTTAATCAATCAAATACAAGGGTATAGGGAAAACCCGCAGACATGCTGCCCTCTGTGGAATGAGTTTGACTAGTGATATAATGGATAATCTGTTCACTGGACTCAGAATGTCATTTCAACATGGAGAATTGGGTGATATTTGGTAGATACAGTATGTTGATCGATGAGATTCCAACCTATTTTCACCCACTCATTTAATTCCCGACATTTTATCACTATGCTTTCAAACATCTAAAAGCACAGCCAAATTTCAATGGAAAATCAACATCTTATTTTTGGTTTAGTTGTCACCTAAATGTGTTATCACTGCTGTTTCAACCACTTAAAAAGAACCGCAAGTTCAAATGGGAATACAATGTCAGATATTTTGCTTATCTATACATCATGTGTTATCACTGTGCTTGATCTAAATCAAATCAAATGTTATTTAAAGTGCATTTAGAATCACAACACTTTACATAGAACAGTAATACAACATAGTAAGCAAAACAATCACTTATCACTGAGTCTGGCTTTAATTCCAGTTTGAATATAAATGAATAACTGATATGTTGGATTCATGTCTCCATTTAATCCAAAAATCTAAGTAAAAAAAATAGGACTAAATCAAATCACTCTAAATACAATTTGATTTGATCCTATTCTTTAACTTTGAAAATCAGTGTCTTCCTCGATCACTGAACCTCTAACGTACAGTACCAGTCAAAAGTTAGGACACACCTACTCATTCAAGTGTTTATTTTTTTACTATTTTCTACATTGTAGAACAATAGTGAAGACATCAACACTACGAAACAAGTGTTAAACAAATCAAAATGAATTTGAGATTTGAGATTCTTCAAAGTAGCCACCCTTTGCCTGAGGAAGTCTTGCCTGAGGTAGAGTGTCTCATGATAAGCTGTAGACCAAAGGTCGCTCCGTCTGATCGCCATAGTAGTCTTCTTTTTGAACAACAGAAATAACTGTGTTAAGTATGAAGAGGAATTGGAATTTAAACAAGATTTGGAGCACGCTAAAATCAAGCTGCAACAAGAGCGGCAAGAATTGGTTAGGGATGGAAAGCTCTCGAGAGTTTGCTTAGGGATGGTGACCCTGATTCACCTAGGGGTTGCTCCTCTCTCGGTTGTGCCACGGACACATTTGATATTGTTGGAAACTTACAGCTGGCCTTATGCTAGGAGTTGGCCTGATTCTGATTCGGACACTTAAAATGGCTGTTACAGATGTATGAATTGGTTCCTGAGGCTTACCGTCAACGATTTAGAACTTTAAAAAGGGCTGAGAAACATGTTGAGTTTGCGTGAGTTATCTTCAAAGTTTATTCGCTGGTGTCCCGCCTCTGCCGTTAAGACTTTCCAGGGGCTGTGTGATCTGATTATGCTAGAATTTTATGGACACAATCCTTGATCGAATAGACATGTACATTAACTAACAAAAAGTGAAGACTGTCTCTGAAGCTGTGGTTTTGGTGGACAAGAATGTTTTGACTCACAAAAGTGGCTTTGCAGAGCCCTGTATTCGGAGTGAGAAAGGGCGTTCAGAGAGATTTTTGCCTCGCCCACCGAGACACTCATTCATATAGGGTTGAGCCTGGCTCCTGTGGTAAAGCTGGCTTCAGTCAAGTGTCACTACTGTCAGGGTTCAGGTCATTGGAAAAACAAATGTCCTGTTCTCAGGGCTATGGGTAAATTCAGTACTCACGCTAACATTAAACCTAAGCCTACGGCGTTAGCAGCGCCTGTCCCACATCTGTTCACTCCTGTCACTTCGTCTCATGCCCAGGTGCATGTGAAATTCCCAATTGACCCAGATTATTACATTTTATTACTGAGGGTTGTGTGTCTGTTAGGAAGTAACGACCCAGTCCCAGTGAAGATCCTGAGGGACACAAGTGCCTCTGAGCTCATAGCCTGTAGCAAAAATGAGGGGACGCGAACAACAGGTATAGGCCAATTAAAAAATGTTCTTTATTGTAAACACAACTATTAACGTTAAACTAAGAAAAAGGAATGAGGTGTGAAAGTATCATAATGTAGGGTGTATGTAAAGTGCATGGATGCGTGAATCTGTGTGTGTGAATGACTGAGTGAAAACTATGCAAACCTATAAAAGAACAAACAAAACAGGTTCATACCTGGAGGAGCGGAGAGAGAGAGAGAGAGAGAGAGAGAGGTGATTAGTGACAGTTTAAATACTCTGATCCCAGGTGACTCCAATCCATAACGACCCTCCTCTTCCTGCAGGAGGAACCACCCCTGCAATGCAGAGGAGGAGCCGTGACACTGTTAGTCTGTGATAACCTTCTCTATTGAGACTGATTCTGGGAATAGTGTTTTAATTAGGGGAATTGGGTTTAACACTGTCAGTTCCATTGCATAAACTGATGTTGTATTCTGAACTGGTGAAAGGTGAGGTTGTTGTAGGGGTGCGTCCTTCGTTACCTGTTGAGGATATCAACGTTATCCTTAGGAGTAACTTGGCTGGTGAGCATGTATGGCCTGTTGTGTCTCCACCTCTAGTGGTTTCCGCTAAGCCGTCGTTTGTTGGGATTCCCAATGAGAGCGCGTGGAGTTTCCCCAGAGGTGTTCTCTGGTCACAGCGCCGGCTAACGATGATGTTACAAAGAAATCTGTCACTACTTTCCCTGTTATCCTGTTATCTCTGCCCTGCTCCAATCTAATCAAGGAGCAGTGGGCTGACCCCACATTAGAATAGTTGCGTAATCACATTTCTTTACACGTATGTGTGTCGTCCTCATTTCCTCAAACATGCAAGTATTATACACAATTTTAAAGATAAACTTCTTGTTAATCCACCCACAGTGTCTGATTTCAAAAAGGCTTTACGGCGAAAGCACACTTTGCGATTATGTTAGGTCAGCGCCTAGCCACAGAAAACCATACAGCCATTTTACAACCAAGGAGAGGTGTCACAAAAGTCAGAAATAGCACTAAAATGAATCACTTACCTTTGATGATCTTCCTCTGATGGCACTCCCAGGTCTCCATGTTAGACAATAAATGTTCATTTTGTTCGATAAAGTTAATCTTTATGTCAAAATACCTCCTTTTTGTTTGCGTGTTTAGTCCAGTAATCCGAATCCACAAGGCATGGGCACTAAGTCCAGATGAAAAGTCAAAAAAGTTTGTAGAAACATGTCAAATGATGTATATAATCAATCTTTAGGATGTTTTTTATCATAAATCTTCAATAATATTCCAACCGGACAATTCCTTTCTCTTTAGAAATGAAAGGGAACGGAGCTCGCGCTCACGACCGCGGGCATGACTTAGCTAAAGGCTTTCAGCCAGACCCCTGGTTGAAACAGCTCTTATTTGCTCCCCTTTCATAGTAGAAGCCTGAAACCACGTTTTAAAGACTGTTGACATCTAGTGGAAGCCGTAGGAAGTCTGACCCCATTTACACTGTATACTGGATAGGCAATCACTTAAAAGAACTACAAACCTCAGATTTCCCACTTCCTGGTTGGATTTTTCTCAGGTTTTTGCTTTCCATGTGAGTTCTGTTATACTCACAGACTTTATTCTAACAGTTTTGGAAACTTTAGAGTGTTTTCCATCCAAATCTACTAATGATATGCATATTCTAGCTTCTGGGCCTGCTCCCCGTTCTCAAAGAAGTTAAAGGTTGCTTCCTGTGCGCAAAGGTTGCTGAGGTCTGGGGAGGACGAGGTTGATAAAAACTGATGGTTAAAGCTGCCCCACTGCCCCAACCAATTAAAATAACATCAAATGGATCAGAAATACATTGTTAATGTTGGAAATGACTATTGTAGCTGTAAACGGCTGATTTTGTTATTTATGGAATATCTACATAGGCGTACAGAGGCCCATTAGCAGCAACCATCTCTCCTGTGTTCCAATGGAAGGTTGTGTTAGATAATCCAAGTTTATCATTTAAAAAGGATAATTTATCATTATAAAACCCTTTTGCAATAATGTTAGCACAGCTGAAAACTGTTCTTAATTAAAGAAGCAATAAAACTGACCTTCTTTACACTAGTTGAGTATCTGGAGCATCAGCATTTGTGGGTTCGATTACAGGCTCAAAATGTCCAGAAAAATATACTTTCTTCTGAAACTCGTCAGTCTATTCTTGTTCTGAGAAATGAAGGCTATTCCATGTGAGAATCTGCCAAGATACTGAAGATCCCGTACAACACTGTATACTACTCCCTTCACAAAACAGCACAAACTGGCTCTAACGAGAATACAAAGAGGAGTGGGAGGCCCCGGTGCACAAGTGAGCAAGAGGACAACTACATTAGAGTGTCTAGTTTGAGAAACTTACGCCTCACAAGTCCTCAACTGGAAGCTTCATTAAATAGTACCCGCAAAACACCAGTCTCAACATCAACAGCGAAGAGGCGACTTCGGGATGCTGGCCTTCTAGGCAGGCTAATTGATTAAATAGCACGGTTGCTGATAATGGGCCTCTGTACGCCTATGTAGATATTCCTTTAATAATCATCCATTTCCAGCTACGATAGTCATTTACAACATTAACAATGTCTACACTGTATTTCTGATCAATTTGATGTTATTTTAATGGACAAAAAAAAAAGGTTTTTCTTTCAAAAACAAAGACATTTCTAAGTGACCCCAAACTTTTGAACGGTAGTGTATATAAATATTATTATTTAGCTTTTTTAGTTTTTAGGTTGTTCTGTGGTCCTTGATGGTCCCCCGGTTTAATCTGGGGGGGGGGGGGGGGGGCTTGTGATGACCCTCCCACACTTTCTGACAAATTCTTTCTCTCTGTCCTTGTTTTCCTTAAGATGTCAGTGGGCAGAGCTAGGAGGTTCATCAGCGAAATGGGACACATCTTGGCTCGGGTGTGTCCCGGGGATAAATACACCTTCCCCCATTCATTGAGGATACTCTTTCCACGCAGACACACTGTTGTTTTTTTGTTGTGGCATTTTGGGGCTTTTTGTTTGTATATTTTGGCATCTCTCAACCCCTCATTATCACATCTATGTACGCATCTACTCACTTACAAATCAAATCCAAGTTTATTTGTCACGTGCGCCGTATACAACAGGTATAGTAGACCTTACAGTGAAATGCTTACTTACACTCTAACCAATAGTGCAAAAAAGGTATTAGGTGAACAATAGGTAAGTAAAGAAATAAAACAATAGTAAAAAGACAGGCTATATACAGTAGTGAGGCAATAAAAGTAGCGAGGCTACATACAGACACCGGTTAGTCAGGCTGTTTGAGGTAGTATGTACATGTAGATATGTTTAAAGTGACTATGCATATATAATGAACAGAGAGTAGCAGTAGCGTAAAAGAGGGGTTGGTGGGTGGTGGGTGGCGGGACACAATGCAGGTTGGTCGGCCCAATACACTGCTGACGACACACACCATTGTTACTTGTATATAGTTTACTTTATTTCATATATTTTTGTTAATTCCTTTATCTCTGTGTTGTCTCCCTCTTTGTTACGGGCTTCGAGCCAGTTCGTAAGATATGACAGTCATAGACCGTTTCGGCAATATGAAAGAGGAGGGTGTGTCAACATGTTTTTTTCTACTTGCACGCATGCACACACATAAATCAGTACCATGGACAGCCACATGTATAGCTTACGTTGATTGGACAAAATCGTTTTTGGTATCTTTAAGTTTTGTCACTGTTTTAAACTAAGCATGGTTGTTTAGTAGTCCAAAAACATTAACTTGCTTGACCATGCTGTAGGTCATGTAACTGTTTGTTTTTTTCAAAATGCTTTGTGGACTCCACCGGACAGATCATGCTCTCCGGTTTTGTGATGAAACAAAGATACGGTTTAATTTATTCTGCCACTGTCTTATTGTCACGGTGGCATGGCATATAACTAACAGGTCATAGAGCAAACCCTTTTAACACAACACAGATTGCAATATGGCTTTTTTTGGCTTGGCTTCCCCAGAGATTTTTCCCATGCAACGCTACTGGATTGGATCTCTTAACTTTTGACCATTCATAAAACACATTCAATGACATTTCCGTTAAAGATTAAGATGACCCTATTAACATGTTTGTCTTTGGGCCACTGCACCTCTGAACTATGCAACAAACAGTAAGTGTCATGCTACATGAATCCAGCAGAGGGGGCTCTCTACCACATCTAACCACATCTCCACCTTAGGACGTTTCCAAACACAAATACAGCATAATGGCTCAACTGAATGACATCTACCGTATAGGAAAAACACCAGCATTACAAGTCAAACATTAAAATAAAGAAATCAATGTTATGTGGATTCATTTCAATATACATTATACAGAAGCAAAATGTACAAATGATAGATAGTAATAGGACACCATCATTTAACACAAGGTCAGTTGAGCAGACTGAATGTTTCCTCGAGTCAGTCAGAAAACACACCTGTACGAGTGTGAGGATTACATGGTCTTATTTTCAGAACATCAACTTTAGAACACCTACAGTAACTTGTCACACAAAGGCATGCAGAAAGAGTAAGGTGGCTAGCTACAGGTATTCTCTCTGGCCTATGGTGGGGGGAAAAACAACTTCCGTGTACTTCATAGGTTCATGCTCAATATAATACAAGTCAAATACACAAAATATGTACCCCAAAAAACTGTCAAATACCTGTTATGTCCAATTTCTTGCTTTCCACTGGGCAAGTCTGTCCACTGAGCACCAAGTTAACAGATTCCTTACACATAGTTACACCATCACCACCTAATCACCCCCTGGTTCCTAATTAGCCTCATTCCCTCCTTTACCCGTAACTGTGATAGCGGAGGTGTGGTGAGCTTCGGATGCAAAATAGCTGCTATAGCATCACCCCGGTGGGTCCTACACATTTCTGGTGAATGGGTAGATGAGACATGACTATGGTGCTGTATAGCTTTACTACTGTTCAGCATGTGGATCTCCACTATGTGTACCTCGACCTCATTAACCTAAAGTAATATGGTTAATCCTGTATTCATCTGCATTGACATGAAGTAACTGCAAACAACAAGTCACAAGAAAAGCATTACTATAGTTTGTTTAACTGAAACCCCTTAATTAAAAAATCTACATTTTAAGTGAGAATGGGCATTTGTCTGAAGCCGAAAGGAAATTCACATGACCACCACAATTCCTATTCCAACCATGTGTAACCAACTTCATATAGCCACCCAGAAGAAAGGCACACGGACACCCGAACTTCAGGTTGACTTGTTTTTTTTAATCTGCGGTAAAATATATCAAACAGTGATAACAAGAATTGACACGACAGTCACAGCCACACGTTGCTCTCAGAATATATCTGACTCAATGCACAAGGTGAATATATAAATGCGTTGTGTTAAAGAAAAATAACAAAAATACAGTAAAGCACACCTGCAGTAAAATATATCAAACAGTGATGACAGACATTGACAGAACGGTCACAGCCACACGTTCACTGATTAGGTAGGACACGAGATATCTTTTAGATAGGAGCAACAGTAATGATACATGTCCTTCATGTGATGTGACATTAATCCAGAAATACAGAGCACAAGTACAAGTACAAACCTTTTAAGGTACTAAGAAAGCAAACATTCACTTAATATTTCAATAAATCACCTGCAAGCAATAGCTAGCGTGACATTACAGTGCACTGACTGACGGTGCTAGTTAGCTCATCATTAACATGGCTAGCTCAGCCAGCAAACACTTGGTTAACCTGCCGAAATAAGCTTTCAATACATTAACGGCAACATAAATATATACATATACACATTCGCTATTGACTTCGGGATATATGAACCAGTTTTCCAAAGACACTATTGTGTTATACAGTTTTAAACAGTTTCTCATGTACAGAAGAAGGAGACACAAACCTGCTCTCAGAATATCTATCTGCCTGAAGAGCAGGCAGACCAATTTAGCTAGCTGGACACCAGCCTACAACATCCGGTGAAATTGGAGGGCGCGCAATTCAAATAAATAATCGTAATATTAAACATTCATGAACATACAAGTATCTTATCATTTAAAAGCTTAAATTCTTGTTAATCTATCTGCGTTGTTTGATTTACAATAGGCTTTACGGCGAAAGCATACCCTGCGATTGTCTGAGGGCGGCGCCCAACATTAACATATTTTTCAACGAGCACAGGCTTCATAAAATCACAAATAGCAATTAAATAAATCACTTACTTCGAAGATCTTCCTCTGTTTGCAATCCCAAGGGTCCCAGGTACAACATGAATGGTCGTTTTGGTAGATAAAATCCTTCTTTATATCCCAAAAAGTCAGTTTAGTTGGCGCCATCGATTTCAGTAATCCACTCGTTCAACATGCAGACGAAGGAGTCCCAAATGCTACCCTGAACTTTGTCCAAACAAGTCAAACAACGTTTCTATTAAATCCTCAGGTATTATATTTCATACGGAAGGTAGTGTGTTCAATAGGAAAGCAAAATTAGTAAGTGCTGATATAATTAGAAAGATTGATATTGTTCTGGTGCTCTCCAACCAAAACTCCAAATTCTTGCCTGTTTTTCAAAAAACAAGCCTGAAACATTGAATAAAGGCTGTTGACATCTAGTGGAAGCCATAGGAATTGCAATCTGGGAGACGGAATTACACAGGAACAATAGGTTTCCATTATAGGAGCCTGGGACCTCAAAAACCATTTATGGTTGGTTTTTCTTTGGATTTTTGCCTGCCATATCAATTCTGTTATAGTCTCAGACATTATTTTAACATTTGTATAACTTCAAAGTGTTTTCTATCCAATGCTACCAATTATATGCATATCCTGGCTTCTGGGCCTGAGTAACAGGCAGTTTACTTTGGGCACATCAGTCAGGTGGAAATTCAGGAAACGAGACCCTATCCCCATTAAATAAAAAATAAATCAACATAGGTAACTTACTGTTTCTTAACTAAGCAATTTGTTTTCTCAACTCTGGTTTGTGTTGTGGCCTTGGTTGTTCTTAGTTGAGGAAATGTAGTGTAGTAAACTGCAGTGTTTGTCCTATGTAAAATCTGTCTACTTCATCTTACGTTATCATAGATTGGTCTGTGCAATACGAATGAACGTGATTAGTGTGGCAGTTTCCCAACGTTTGGTGGTTTCAAAGTTAACATAACTAATGTTAACCTTTCTGATCTCCCCATCCCGGATCCGGGATCGTGAATACAGACTCAAGCTCATTACCATAACGCAACGTTAACTATTCATGAAAATCGCAAATGAAATGAAATAAATATGCTAGCTCTCAAGCTTAGCCTTTTGTTAACAACACTGTCATCTCAGATTTTCAAGCATTTAGCATTAGCATTCAGCTGGCAACATTTACACAAAAAAACAGAAAAGCATTCAAATAAAATCATTTACCTTTGAAGAACTTCAGATGTTTTCAATGAGGAGACTCTCAGATAGCAAATGTTCAGTTTTTCCTGAAAGATTATTTGTTTAGGACAAATCGGTCCGTTTTCTGCGTCACGTTTAGCTATGAAAAAAACCCTGTATCCAGGATTGTGTAAATCTATCAGCAAGCTCATTAGCATAACACAACGTTAACTATTTATGAAAATCGCAAATGAAATGAAATAAATATGCCATCTCTCAATCTTAGCCTTTTCTAAACAACACTATCATCTCAGATTTTCAAAATATGCTTCTCAACCATAGGAAAACAATCATTTGTGTAAAAGTAGCTAGCTAGCGTTAGCATTTCGCGTTAGCATTTCGCGTTAGCATTAGCGTTAGCATCCAGCACGCAACATTAACAAAAACATAAAAGCCTTCAAATAAAATAATTTACCTTTGAAGAACTTCTGATGTTTTCAATGAGGATACTCTCAGTTAGATAGCAGATGCTCAGTTTTTCCAAAAAGATTCCTTGTGTATTAGAAATAGCTCCGTTTTATACATCACATTTGGCTACCAAAAGAAATCCGAAAATTCAGTCCTCAAAACGCGAACTTTTTTCCAAATTAACTCCATAATATCGACTGAAAACATGGCAAACGTTGTTTAGAATCAATCATCAAGGTGTTTTTCACATATCTCTTCATTGATACATCGTTCTTGGACACATGCTTTCTCCCCTGAATCAAATGGTAAAGTAGAAGCAGCTGGCAATTGCGCACCGAATTCGACGCAGGACACCAGGCGGACACTTGGAAAATGTAGTCTCTTATGGTCAATCTTCCAATGATATGCCTACAAATACGTCACAATGCTGCTAAGACCTTGGGCGAACGACAGAAAGTGTAGGCTCATTCGTTGCGCAATCACAGCCATATAAGGAGAGAATGGAAAACAGAGCTTCAGAAATTCTGCTAATTCCTGGGTGATGCATCATCTTGGTTTCGCCTGTAGAATGAGTTCTGGGGCACTTACAGACAAAATCTTTGCAGATTCTGAAACTTCAGAGTGTTTTCTTTCCAAAACTGTCAAGAATATGCATAGTCGAGCATCTTTTCGTGACAAAATATCGCGCTTAAAACGGGAACGTTTTTTATCCAAAAATGAAATAGCGCCCCTAGAGCTCTAACAGGTTAACTAGTTATGTTTTGTTTAAGGAAGGATGATATTGTGGTGCATGAACTGGCCATACACATTAGCTAAAGTTACAGTCATACGTAGGTTACCTAGCTAGCTAGAGTTACTTGGCTAGCATAGCAGCCAAGGACGTTCGCTTTGTGCATATTTGTTTGTGCTCCGATTACCCGCAAGTGTCTAGATCAGAAGTTTACAGATGACTTCAGCCTTATGAGAAAAAACTTACTTGGCAAAATTATAGCTAGCTAGCTAGCTTTCCTCGCTTGTTGGTTAGCTACTTAGCCAATGTTAGCTCTCATCTGACTGGTATTACATTACATGAGCTAGTTAGCTACCTAGCTAATCAAAACAAAATCACATTCATTGGTTAGCTACCTTTATTTGCCTGTTCATTAGCTAGCTAGCTTTCAGCTAATTGCTGTTAATTAGCTACAGAGACTAGCTGCTGGAATTTGTACAGGCAAGCTAATCTTAACTAGGCAACATTAGCTCGTTAGCTACGTAGCTATTCAATGTGCATGTGAAAGTGATGAATTATACATGTAATGAAAACGTTTTAAATATAATGGTCGCTTTAGTCTCGTTTTAATCCAACGTCAAGAATCTTAGCTAGGTAGTGTAACAATAATGCTAGTTCGAACCCAGGCGCAGAGAAACACAGCAAGCAGAGGTAAGGGTAAATCCAGAACTTTTACTTAGTCTTAACAGAAACAAAACAACCGCATAAGAGCCCACTAATAAAACATGAGACCTAAGCAAAGATACAGGCCAACTGAGGAACCTAAATAACAAGGCAATCAGGTGAACAGAGGAGGTAATTAAACACAATTGAATCCAATAAGTAATAATAAGGGTAACTTGGAAACTAGAAACCAGGATAAGGGTGCCCTCCAGCGGTAACCTAAGGAAACAACAATCAAATAACACAGAAACTGTTACAGGTGGCCGCAAGAAATACTCTTAAAACTCGCCACGTCTATAATTGTCAAGATAAGGACTGCCTATAAACATGTGTCATGAGATACAGTACACAATCGTCTCATCTATCTGCATCTAGTTCAGGCTAAGGCCTGTCCGAAAACACAATTTCTTACCACTAATGTTTGTCCAGTTGCATGGTTACTGTTGTGACATTGTATTGATTGTGACAACTGCTGTTCATCAAATGATTAACTGTTAATAATTATGTGGTTAACTCAGTAACCTGGGGCACCATGGGAAAGTTTGTTTTTTATTGAGTTTCCATCTCCCAAATTAACTCAAAGAATATCAGAATGTCGATTTTACAACAATAGCTAATTAATTAATTTCCTCTACAGTCTCATCCTTAACGTCGCATAATCTGTGAATCTGCACAAACCCTAGTCCCACTAAATAAGTCAGTACCACACCAATTGAGTTGATTATTTATTTACTAACAAGCTAAAATGATAGTATAAGATACACAAACACACAGTCTGGGCTATTGATTAGAACTTAGTACAATGAAACAGGTTCTTAGCGGGCCAACACAATATCACACATGTTACACACAATGGGGGATTTAAAATAGAGAGAGTGCATGAGAGAAAAGTACACTTGGATACATTTGTAAACTATGCTTATTTTAGCCCTAACACCTTGCCCCAAACTGCCGCTCTTATGGGTCAGAATATAATGATGTAATTACTTGTCGAATGTCTCTGATGGGGTATCTCTTTGTAGACCGGATTCGCCTTCTCCTCTGATGACGGCACTTCTTTGGTTACCGGGTGTAACTCTCTGATTGTCCACACGATGTCAGTGTCTTTTCTCTTAGTGGCCTGTTTCCTAGCCCTTGTTCTGAAAGGGGGTCTTCTGAGTATGGTCAGCCATGTAGTTCAGGGATCCAGCGTAGGAATGAAAGCAGTGTAGACACGATTCCTTGGAGAGTGGTAACCGGTTGGTCCTGCTTGAATTCACCCTCATTCGTAGCATAGATTTTTAAAGGTTTCTTTGTCTTCAACCTCGTGTTGCATTTTGGGGTTACAACTGATCAGACCTTGGCTGCAGCTCGTGGTCACCTAGTCTGAGATGTTAATTCTTAACTCACATGTTTTATACCCTCAGGTCAGAAAGGGGCATTTCCGTCTTCATGGCAAGTTCTCTGGGCGCCACTTGTTACGAGGCAAGGTCTGGATTTTACTCAGATCCAATTTAGACAACTAACAACTAAAACATTCTCTTTGATCTGGACATTTTTCACACAAAGTACAGTATACAAACATCAGGTACATATTATGAAAACTCTTCAAGTTACAATGTTTTGTTATAATGTCGTCATTTAATTTTTAAAAACAACAAAAACAACATTCATTTTCAAATTCCATCTATCGTCATTACAGTTGTTTGTAATTTGGCACGTTATTTAAGTGGCAGCCATCATAACCATTAAAGCTAGTTAGTGCTAGTTTGACCACCAGAGGGAATCTTTGAGAAACATTTGATAGCCTTCAATAGTGCTGTACTAGAGAATTTAAAACCTTGTTGTAGGAACATTGTATATGGGACTAATTTTAAGGCATTTTGCTTAATTCATTTGATTAATATTATAGTATTCCATGAAAAAAAGAAAAAAAGACTCTGGCTTTCCGTTTGGCTGGAACGGAAAATATGACGCTGTAAAATGTGACGGTCGTGAGTAGGCTACAGTACTGGGCTATTTAGCAAAATAATCCCCTTGTTGTGCAGGCACGTGGGAGACCGGGGTTCAATTCCCCGATGTGGATGAAGGAGTAGGCTGTCTTTGTAAATAAGAATTTGTTCTGAACTGACTGCTGCACTAAGAGCAAAACGTTTCTCCACCTTTATTGTATAATTGTAGTTTAACCAATACCCAAACGGAGATTCAGTGTAAATCTCAAGATCAATCCCCGTGCTTGTCTCAGAGCAGCGTGAAACAGTGCTAAAATAGTTGTAGGCTATTGCTCCAAATCCTATTGCTTGTAACTGCAATATGCTCTTTAAATAAATAAGACCCACACCACTTTTAACAGCACATTACTCAACACTAGTGAGACTCATGTTGCCTACTGTAGGCCTACAGTATATAACAAAATTTGATAATCGATAATTACATATGGGTCTTCCGGCACGGGTATCAAACCTACATCTGTAGCAATTAATTTTGCATTGCGATGCAGCATCTTAGACCGCTGTGCCAATCAGGAGGGCTGTTATAATACTGTACATGGTGTCCAGGTCAGGATAACCAAAACATTTCTTTATTAAAGACTATCAGAAAGAATGTTGGTACTTATTTATTTTGATCCAAAGCCATGAATGAGTGAGTCACTCAGCTTTATGTTAGGTGCTGGCTCTATGACTGTGCCATCAACTTGATAATATATAATGATATTTTTGAGGTTATTTCGTTTTCAAAAAAACTAAAATAAGTGATTGTAATCTGAATAAAGGCCAAAATAATATTTGTAAAGGCCAAAACATTTATTTCTGTTTTTAGAGGGAGAGAAACGCTCTAAGTCTTATGTGACTCCCAATCACGGTTGGATGTGATACATAATAATAATGATAATACTTATTAGAATAATGATTATTATTATTTAGATTTATTTATTAATGTTTTTAGATGGAAAGAATCCCAAAACCTAGTCATCTCATGGGTCTCCCAGTTGAGGCCGGCACGGGTATTGAACCAGCATTGGGACCCAAAAGCATAATCAGTGCTCTAACTCCCCATTGTGCTGGTCTGGAGCAATGAAGTAGTGACGCAGGGTACCATACTAAACCCTAAATTACCTCTAATCCCGCAGCATAATTGCAAAAACTTTTAGTGGAGCAACCACTGTACTACCATTTTGGCTGACGAAACAGATTGTCCCAAAGTCCATTTATTGCATGTTACTGTTCTGAGGCTGGTTCTCCATAGTCCCATCATACATTCCATTCCTCCACACTCTGCGACAAAGGGATTTTGTCTGCTGTTTAAGATTAACAATGCGTGTGAGGTGTCATAAAAAAAAAAACACCTCCATACCTCTCGATCTCTCCCCCTCTGGTGGGTGTGAGAGATGTCCCTGTAGGATTGTGGTCCACGGTAACCTGACCCGAACAGGCCAGTCATGACAGTTGCCATGTCATCCACTGGTTCAGTAACACCTTCTGTGGCAGCACTGTTTGCTTCTGTGGCAGCACCATTAGTGTTGTCAACTGTTGCTTCACCACTATTGATTGCTGTAGCTCCATCACCTTGAACAACACTACAATTGCCCAAAGCCTGGCTTGTTGTGGAAGACATCAGATTGCTGTGCTCCTCAACACCTCCTGCGGCACCCTCGCTGGATCCTGCAGCAACACTGTTTGCTGTAGCTTTAACTCCACTGGTTCCACAACCTAGATCAACATGGATCAGTGTTTTAGTCATAATGAGCAATACACTGCAGCCAACTAACTATTAAAAGTACATAGGGCAGATTGATTTTCACATACTTGACACTCCTCAAATGAGAGGCCAGGATATATAGTACATTCATCCAGTCCTGGGCAGAAAATAGTTGTATTGTACCACTCCTATTTCTATCCTGGTTAGACAGTTTGCACTGTTCTGTGAAGGGAGTAGTACACAGCATTGTACGAGAATAGCCTTCATGGAATAGTCTTAATTTCTCAGAACAAGAACGGACTGACGAGTTTCAGAATAAAGTTATTTGTTTCTGGCCATTTTGAGCCTGTAATCGAACACACAAATGTTGAACCTCTAGATACTCAACTAGTCTAAAGAAGGCCAGTTTGCTTCTTTAATCAGCACCAGAGTTTTCAGCTGTGCTAACATAATTGCAAAAGGGTTTTCTAATGATCAATTAGCCTTTTAAAATTAAACTTGGATAAGCTAACACAACGTGTCATTGGAACACAGGAGTGATGGTTGCTGATAATGGGCCTCTGTACGCCTATGTAGATATTCCATTAAGAATCTGCTGTTTCCGATTACAAAAGTAATTTACAACATTAGCAATGTCTACACTGTATTTCTGATTAATTTGATGTTATTTTAATGGACAAAAAATGTGCTTTTCTTTCAAAAACAAGGACATTTCTAAGTGACCCCAAACTTTTGAACGGTAGTGTATGTTATTTATTAAATATATTAATATATATATATATATATATATATATATATATATATATATATATATATATATATATATATATATATATTATATATATATTATATTAATAAATCAATCAATTTACTGTACATGCACAAACAGATTTTGAAACCTTTTTTTGAAAAATCAACCTACAATAGTGCATGCTGGGAAATACGATAATGATAGACGTGGTTTTGGTTCAAATGTGTCTGAGTTTCAGGCCCCTGTATTACCGTCAAACTAGGCGCTCAAAATAAGGCCTCATGAAATACATATGGTATTGTGTTAAAAGTCATGAACTGTCAAAATCACGTTTTTCATGAAATGGTATGATATTTGAAGTAAACCAGAAGTATGTTGGCCAAAGTATGAAAAATGGCAGTTGCTTCTACATTGACAAAGTTTGATCATAAAGCTACTGGTCCCCTCCCCCATGTCAAACACTTGGATTCATTATTAATGGGACAAGGTGACATCACCTTAACTCTCATTTTAATACACCAGTTCTTTTAAAGGGACAGGGTCCTATTTTGAGCTGTAAAAAACATCTCTAAATTACTTACTTTAGAAACAAAAATGAACGCAATTAATACAATGTAATTCTTAAGAATAGAGTAATGACTCACATTACTAAATTATATTAAACAGATCCATAATAACAAATGTGACAGCAGGTAGCCTAGCAGTTAGAGCGATTTTTACATTTTATTTCACCTTTATTTAACCAGGTAGACCAGTTGAGAACAAGTTCTCATTTACAACTATGACCTGGTCAAGATGGAGCAAAGCAGTGCGACACAAACAACAGAGTTACACATGGGATAAACAAACGTACAGTCAATAACACAATAGAAAAGTCTACATACAGTGTGTGCAAATGTAGTAAAATTAGGGAGGTAAGGCAATAAATAGGCCATAGGGGCGAAATAATTACAATTTAGCAATTAAAGACTGGAGTGATAGATGTGCAGAAGATGAATGTACAAGTAGAGATACTGGGGTGCAAAGGAGCAAAAAATAAATAACAATATGGGAATGAGGTAGTTGGGTGGGCTATTTACAGATCGGCTATGTACAGGTGCAATGATCGGTAAGCTGCTCTGACAGCTGATGCTTAAATTCGTTCCAGTCATGGGCCAGTAACCAAAACGTTACTTGTTTGAATCCATGAGCTGACAATGTGAAAAATCTGTTGATGTACCCTTGAGCAAGGAAGGCACTTAACCCTACTTGGTCCAAGGTTGCTGTTGATAATGGCAGACCCTGGCTGTGACCACAATCTCCGAGGGTGTTTCGGGGAGAGTTGGGATATGCAAAAAAAAACATTTTCAATTCACACGTGTATATGTGGACAAAAATAAGCATCACCAATTTGTATATATTTTTCAATAATAAATATAGCCCATTAATAGTTACATGTAGAGAGAAATCATGCTGACCTATAGGCCCTGCATGACCCCAATGCATTCAAAACTACACCATGTCCAGACCAGGAGAAACTCTGCTCGGGCCGGTAAATTTTTGGTCAACTATCCCAGTCGAGCCAGTGAGAAAAAAGTTAGCATTGGATCCTGTCATAGCCTACGAATAAGACCCAAAGTTTTACCTGACCAGGTCATGAGATCAGGAAAAACTCCAGGACCCAGAAAAGACTCGTCTGGATTTTGCCACACCACTTTTGAATGAGTGAAATGGGATGATGTTAGTACATTAATGGGGTAAACCTACTCTAAGAGTATATATATTGGCTGTTTGAGAGAAGGTTTGAATCCTAATCAAACCATCCAATGTGAATGCATCTGTTGTTGAAGTACAGTAGATCAATGAAGTTACAGTTACAACAAAAAAAACAACTTCTTACTGCATAGGTTAAATGTATTTTTAGGCTTCAGACAAAGCTACAATTTCCCTCAAAATGCATATTTTGGCAATTATATATTTCCCATTTCATATGTGTCTGGTGTTAGCTTGTTACTGGCTAGCTACTGTAGGTCTTCAGCCAGCATGGAACAAAAGGGGAGAGCGGTCGTTCAAAACTTTGACGCAGTTGTCAAGTCAACGCATCTCTGTGCTGCTGTGAACCACATTACAAGAGACATGCCAAACAGGAGATGTACAGTGCATTCGAAAAGTATTCACACTCCTTGACTTTTTCCACGTGCTTTTTAGGTTACAGCTTTATTCAAAAATGTATTCAATTGTTTTTTTCCCTCATCAATCTACACACAATACCCCATAATGACAAAGCAAAAACAGGTTTTTAGAAATGTTTGCTAATTTATAAAACAATAAAATAAAATGGAAATAACATTTACATAACTATTCAGACTCTTTACTCAGTACTTTGTTGAAGCAGCTTTGGCAGGGATTACAGCATCAAGTCTTCTTGGGTATGACGCTACAAGCTTGGCGGCACACCTGTATTTGGAGTTTCTCACATGCTTCTCTGCAGATCCTCTCAAGCTCTGTCAGGTTGGATGGGGGACGTTGCTGCACACCTATTTCAGGTCTCTCCAGAGATGTTAGATCGGGTTCAAGTCCGGGCTCTGGCTGGTGTCGTGGAAATTCACTATGGAGAGAGACTTGGTCTTGGTCATTTCTTCAAACGATCATCTTTATTTAATATCAATTCATTATTGCAATAATGAGACCGTCAGCCCACCAGTCTTGACTGACTGTTAGGCTGAGAGTCTCGCCTTTACAGACGATGCACAGTTTTTACATAGCTGACACCAAGATTGCTTAGTCAGTCACTTCTAACCTTCCCATAAGCCACCTTGGTTATCTACACAGGATGGTATTTTACTTAGTTTCCCAGATGCTAGGAAGATGAGACAATGAGGCATTGTTCTTAACTCTTACAGGCCCTCTCTATCTCGAGTCACACATACCACATCTTGTCTACAGATTGTTAGCTTTTAGATTTTTAATCACCAACACAAGTCAATTGTCAGCTTCAAGCTACAGTGCCTTGCGAAAGTATTCGGCCCCCTTGAACTTTGCGACCTTTTGCCACATTTCAGGCTTCAAACATAAAGATATAAAACTGTATTTTTTTGTGAAGAATCAACAACAAGTGGGACACAATCATGAAGTGGAACGACATTTATTGGATATTTCAAACTTTTTTAACAAATCAAAAACTGAAAAATTGGGCGTGCAAAATTATTCAGCCCCTTTACTTTCAGTGCAGCAAACTCTCTCCAGAAGTTCAGTGAGGATCTCTGAATGATCCAATGTTGACCTAAATGACTAATGATGATAAATACAATCCACATGTGTGTAATCAAGTCTCCGTGTAAATGCACCTGCACTGTGATAGTCTCAGAGGTCCGTCAAAAGCGCAGAGAGCATCATGAAGAACAAGGAACACACCAGGCAGGTCCGAGATACTGTTGTGAAGAAGTTTAAAGCCGAATTTGGATACAAAAAGATTTCCCAAGCTTTAAACATCCCAAGGAGCACTGTGCAAGTGATAATATTGAAATGGAAGGAGTATCAGACCACTGCAAATCTACCAAGACCTGGCCGTCCCTCTAAACTTTCAGCTCATACAAGGAGAAGACTGATCAGAGATGCAGCCAAGAGGCCCATGATCACTCTGGATGAACTGCAGAGATCTACAGCTGAGGTGGGAGACTCTGTCCATAGGACAACAATCAGTCGTATATTGCACAAATCTGGCCTTTATGGAAGAGTGGCAAGAAGAAAGCCATTTCTTAAAGATATCCATAAAAAGTGTCGTTTAAAGTTTGCCACAAGCCACCTGGGAGACACCAAGCATGTGGAAGAAGGTGCTCTGGTCAGATGAAACCAAAATTGAACTTTTTGGCAACAATGCAAGACGTTATGTTTGGCGTAAAAGCAACACAGCTCATCACCCTGAACACACCATCCCCACTGTCAAACATGGTGGTGGCAGCATCATGGTTTGGGCCTGCTTTTCTTCAGCAGGGACAGGGAAGATGGTTAAAATTGATGGGAAGATGGATGGAGCCAAATACAGGACCATTCTGGAAGAAAACCTGATGGAGTCTGCAAAATACCTGAGACTGGGACGGAGATTTGTCTTCCAACAAGACAATGATCCAAAACATAAAGCAAAATCTACAATGGAATGGTTCAAAAATAAACATATCCAGCTGTTAGAATGGCCAAGTCAAAGTCCAGACCTGAATCCAATCGAGAATCTGTGGAAAGAACTGAAAACTGCTGTTCACAAATGCTCTCCATCCAACCTCACTGAGCTCGAGCTGTTTTGCAAGGAGGAATGGGAAAAAATTTCAGTCTCTCGATGTGCAAAACTGATAGAGACATACCCCAAGCGACTTACAGCTGTAATCGCAGCAAAAGGTGGCGCTACAAAGTATTAACTTAAGGGGGCTGAATAATTTTGCACGCCCAATTTTTCAGTTTTTGATTTGTTAAAAAAAATTGAAATATCCAATAAATGTCATTCCACTTCATGATTGTGTCCCACTTGTTGTTGATTCTTCACAAAAAAAATACAGTTTTATATCTTTATGTTTGAAGCCTGAAATGTGGCAAAAGGTCGCAAAGTTCAAGGGGGCCGAATACTTTCGCAAGGCACTGTATCTCTAGTAGAACCCATGTCCTCAACATCCAGACTAGCTGCAGGGTGCTAGAGTGGAGACCATGAAACACAGCATTAGCAGGACAGAAATATCTTACTGTTCGTTAAGTAAATAATTGTTACATAGCCAACAAATACGATGAATACATAATTGTTCCCTCACACTGGACATTGAGACTTGTCCTGAAGCCACTCCTGTGTTGGCTTGGATGTGTGCTTAAGGTTGTTGTCCTGTTGGAAGGTAAACCTTCGCCCCAGTAAGTTCCTGAGCGCTCTGGAGCAGGTTTCAAGGATCTCTCTGTACTTTGCTCCGTTCATCTTTCCCTCGATCCTAACTAGTCTCCCGGTCCCTGAAAAACATCCCCAAAGCATGATCTGCCACCACCATGCTTCACCGTAGGGATGGTGCCATGTTTCTTCCAGACGTGACACTTGACATTCAAGCCAAATAGATCATTAGACAAGAGAATCTTGTTTTTCATGGTCTGAGTCTCTTTAGGTGCCTTTTGGCAAACTCCAAGCGGGCTTTCATGTGCCTTTTACTAAGGAGTGGCTTCCGTCTGCTCACTCTACCATAATGACCTGATTGGTGGAGTGCTGCAGAGATGGTTGTCCTTCTGGAAGGTTCTCCCATCTCGACAGAGGAACTCTAGAGCTCTGTCAGAGTGACCATCGGGTTCTTGGTCACCTTCCTGGCCAAGGTCCTCCTGCCCCGATTACTCAGTTTGGCCGGGCGGCCAGCTCAAGGAAAAGTCTTGGTGGTTTCAAACTTCTTCCATTGAAGAATTATGGAGGCCACTGTTCTTGGGGACCTTCAATGCTGCAGACATTTTTTGGGACCCTTCCCCAGATCTGTGCCTCAACACAATCCTGTCTCGGAGCTCTATGGACAATTCCTTTGACCTCATGGCTTGGTTTTTGCTCTGACATGCACTGTCAACTGTGGGACCTTATGTAGACAGGTGTGTGCCTTTCCAAATCATGTCCAATCAATTGAATTTACCACAATCAAGTTGTAGAAACATCTCAAGGATGATCAATGGAAACAGGATGCACCTGAGTTCAATTTCGAGTCTCAAAGTATCTGAATTCTTACGTAAATAAGGTATTTCAGTTTTTTATTTTGTATTAATTAGCAAACATTTCTAAAAACCTTTTATGGGGTATTGTGTGTAGATTGCTGAGAATTGCTGAGGATAAAATGTGGAAAAAGTCAAGGGGTCTGAATACTTTCCGAAGGCACTGTATATCAACAACAAAAAATCTAGCTTTAATGTAATTTCAATGTTTGAGTTGCTTTGTGTATCACCAAATTTGCTTGAGATGATTTTACTGCATCCAAGTTGCTTGACATAAGCATTTCATGAATATAATGTAAGCTCCCCACCCACAGCCTCAGTCTTTTCAAACTTCTAAGTTGTTAGCCATGAAAGAACCAATACTTTTCAGAATGACTGTTCAGGACCTTTAACACTGTTCTGGTGTACAGCAAATTCTCCACTGTGATTTAAAAAACGAATTAACACTGGGAGTGTACAAAACCGGCATCTATATGTACAAATGACCGCAACTAACCTGTAACCCCGCACATTGACTCAGTACCGGCACCCACTGTTTACAGCCTAATTATCGGTATTTTACTGTGTTACTTATTTTTTTAGAGTTTATTTAGTAAATATTTTCTTAACTTCATTGTTGGTTAAGGGCTAGTAAGTAAACATTTCACGGGAAGGTCTACTACACCTGTTGTATTCGGCGCATGTGACAAATTGTTACAGGAATTAAATTCCTCTATGTTTTAATACCCAATTAAAATTAAACACTGTCAATTCCTAAGAATTTGTAAGACTCTTATTTGCATAAAATGGACAGAGACCAGTCTCAAAATCAATTAGCAGCGTTTATTCTCGAGAGTACTGAACATGATACAGTTTACCACAGGTTATAAACTGAAAATGACGTCATTAGTTTTCGTACTACTCAAGCCTTCCCACATCGTCTCTCCCTACTAAGATCATTTACGACCCGAGCCAAGGTCTGCTTGTGTAGATAAGCATTCTAGCCAGTCTGGCTATAAGTTCATTAATTTCTACCAAGAAACAGACAGTCATTGTTCTAATTCTTGATTATATTTACACACATTATATTCAGTACTAGGGTTAAAAGAAAATTCATACATCTATACAGTAACATATTCTGATTAGTCAGTCCTGATTGAAATGTATACATAATTAGTCATTAGTGATAAAAAATCCCTTATAATCAAATAATTTGATATGGGTCCAGACTCAACACTTTCAGTGTTGATTTAACATTCTGTGTTAATTTTGTTTGTTTTCTTACACTGGAGAATTAGCTGTGTAAATATCCAACTTGCAATGTTTGCAATTGGCTTCAAACTATTAATTGCAGTATTAATTGCAGCTTTCAACCTTTTCAGTGGCCTGTTGAAAGAGTCATAAAGTAGTTGAGGGGGGCCTCCCGGGTGGCGCAGTGGTTAAGGGCGCTGTACTGCAGCGCCAGCTGTGCCATCAGAGTCCCTGGGTTTGCGCCCAGGCTCTGTCGTAACCGGCCGCAACCGGGAGGTCCGTGGGGCGACGCACAATTGGCCTAGCGTCATCCGGGTTAGGGAGGGATTGGTCTCATCGCGCACCAGCGACTCCTGTGGCGGGCCGGGCGCAGTGCGCGCTAGCCAAGGTTGCCAGGTGCACGGCACATTGGTGCGGCTGGCTTCCGGGTTGGATGCGCGCTGTGTTAAGAAGCAGTACAGCTGGTTGGGTTGTGTATCGGAGGACGCATGACATTCAACCTTCATCTCTCCCGAGCCCATACGGGAGTTGTAGCAATGAGACAAGATAGTAGCTACTACAACAATTGGATACCATGAAATTGGGGAGAAAAAGGGGTAGTTGAGGGTCACAACTTATTTATACTTTTTTTAATCAAATATCATTTGTTAAATGTTTTGCCTTTATGTACACCTGGAGCAATGGATATTTAGGAGAATGGGCATTAACAGAATGTTCAGATATAAATGTATTGTGTAGATCAAATACAGTATGACTGTCAGATAGATTGGAATAGTATAGGAGATTGTATGTGCACTCTATTGATTCTATTTCTATCTTCAACATGCAGATGCAGCCCTGCCATTAGTTGAAGGCAGCTAATCCTATAGTTTCCGAAAAAAATTTGGAATCTTTATTCAAGTAGTTGTAGTCACTTTCAAAGTAACTATTTGTGCCAAAGGAAAAATAGTTATTTTCCACAAAGCATAGTTATGTCTGTAGTTATCCCAGGTTTGCAGTTATCATGTGATTGGGAGTTGGTAGCACTTCATTGAATGTAAATCGATGTAATATCCTTAGATTTGGCACTAACAGAGTATTTACAGATGGGGTGTCTTTATACAGTACTGGATCTATTTTCATTATGGTAATACAAATCCTGAAATTGCAACTTACATTGTTTGTAAACAAAAATGATTCCCCCGACGCAAATCAGCATCAATAGTGTGATGCCTAGTGTAATGCCTACAATAGCACTGAGAGAAAGGCCTTCACCTGTGGGGAAAAGACAAGACCAGTTTAAGTTTTCAGTTAATAAAGATTAGGTAATGAGAGGGGGTGAAACACACTGTATCATGTTCTTGCAAGGTGTGTGTGAATTCTCTTACTTGTGCGGATGATGGTTGTGTTGCTCACAGTCTCTCTCAGAACGGGGTTGAACACCTGGCAGGTCACAGAATGATTATCTATGTAATTCTCTGTGAAATTCACTTGGCTCCAGACAGTGTACAGTCCACTTTCAGGATCAAGTGTAAAGTTGGTCTGTACTTCCCTGGGTTCCAGAGTGCCGTTCTGAGGCTGAGAGAGGTCCTGGATAGTCCATGTGACTTTTGGTTTGGGGTAGCCTCCCTGGGTCAAACACATTGCATTCATCACTTTGTACTTCACAGTCAATTTGGGTGTCGGAAACCGTGCTGAACGTGTACAAGGCAAAGACAAGAAGTGAGAGAAAGGTTCCATAAAGTGCCATGTATAAATGCTATAATAATGTAATTTATGATTTCCCCACAAGAGCTATGAATAACGCAGCCATACCTGCGACAAGCAGAGTAGTCTGACACACTTTGGTGAAATGGATAGGTTGATCATTTCTGTCGAACAGCAACGCGAAAGCCCAGTAGGTTTTCTGGTTGTCTTGAGGTGTTACTTGCTTGAGTTCGATAGAGATATTTCCAGAACTCATCTCAACCTGAAAGGCGTTAGTCCTGTTTGTGTAAAGTTCATTCTGATATTCTTGCTCAACTCTGTTGTTGAAAGAGTACAACACAACGTCTGAATGATCTTGCCAATGGAACCGGAGTCTTGCTGGGTTGATGGATAAATTCAGGTCACAGGGTAACAGAACAGATTCTCCTATAATGCCAGTGACTAGATGTTCAGATGCAACTTGTCCTGAAAAATTCAAGACAAATATGCCAAAGTTACACCAAACTAAGCTCAGAATTCAACACCCAGATCATAAACGTCCACCACTGTATAACTGCTTGACTGTGTTTGAATATGGGAGAATCTATGCAATGTCTCAATTGGCTTGAGATGTGAAACAGTGAAGAATTGTCCCCGTGCCTTAATGTCATCAATGGTGCTCAAGCACAGGCCCATATTAGTTTCCTGCTCCTCCATGCCCGTCTCCCGACTCCTTGAGAGAATTGTAGGAGCTTATGCTAGATCTGACACAGTCCTTCAAACCAGGACAGAGGGGCCCAAACACTAAAACTGACACTGCTATTGTGACAGCAGGGCTTCACTGGAGGAATGGCATGGCATGCTCATGTCCTGACTCAAAGGAAATTACAGAAGTTGTTTGGATGTGGTAGAGCTTAAGCACAGTGCACACATGCAGAGCGAAAAGTCCCCTAAACAAACACCTTCCTGGAAATGTAAGAAACGTTCTCTCTTCCAAAAGCCGTACAATAACATTTGAGACGGGGCTGTTCGTTTATCGGTCTACTTTTGTAATGAATTCCAGCACTTGCTTACGAAGATGATGGGGAGATGTATGACATCACCCGTTTCATGACTACTCTGATGAGTTATTTATCTTTGTCATAAACCGTCAGCTCGGTAGCAACGTGTCACAATGTGGTTTACAGTAAACTGACCTAGACCCCCAAAAGGGAAGGAATTACCATTTCCATGGGAAAGTCTGTGTGGGTGATGTGTGGGCAAGCCCAGATATTCCCTTTAGACAAGCCAAAACCTTTTCTGTAAAGCATTGAATAAAATAAAATAAATGCGCATTGAGATAAAGGTGACTTACCAAACAGCAAAAACATGAATACCAGAGTAGATTTTCCACGCTGCAAATAATTAGAGAATAAATTAATGCGGGGGGGTTCATTTTGTATGCCATCTGCTTTATTTGTGAAATACACATCTTCCTTTCACGACATACACTGAGTATACAAAACATTAACGTCACCTGCTCTTTCCATAACATAGACTGACCACGTGAATCCAGGTGAAAGCTATGATGCCTTATTGATGTCACTTGTTAAATCCACTTCAATCAGTGTAGATGAAGTAGAGGAGACAAGTTAAAGGAATTAAGACAATCGAGACACTGATTGTGTATGTGCCATTCAGAGGGTGAATTGGCAAGACAAAATATTTAAGTGCCTTTTGAACGAGGCATGGTAGTCGGCTCACCAGTTTGTGTCAAGAACTGCAATGCTGCTGGGTTTTTCAAGCTCAACAGTTTCCTGTGTGAATCGAGCATGGTCCACAACCCAAATGACATCCAGCCAACTTGACACAACTGTGGGAAGCATTGGAGTGAACATGGGCCAGCATCGCTGTGGAACGCTTTTGGCACCTTTTTAAGAGTTCCCAGGGCAAAAAGTCGGGGTTCAACTCTATATTAGGAAGGTGTTCCTAATGCTTGGTATACTCAGTGTGCGGCATTGGGTTTAGTGCTTACCAACGTTATGATGCAAACAACGTTTGAAAGGTCTATCATTTTCATCGAACACAAAGTTAGCACAAGCCCTAGTTGCCTTCAATAGCCTTATAGGTTATTGTTGTTGCTAGGATAACTTTGTTTGTTATCATGTTAATATTGTTTCATTCTTTGCATGCGATGTGCAGTAAACCGGAGGAGAAGTTGTGTGTCAATTGATCCCTGTAAGGGGTTCGGTAGCAAACCGGTGAATGACACAAAAATCAAAGATTCAATCATTCATATAGGCAAGCCCAATTAAGACTTATTATAACAATGTGATGGTGCGTCCCAAATGGAGAACTTGAAATAACATAATGTAAGGTAATTAAAGAATCAAAAGAAAAATGTGGTTATATGTATTTAGGCATATGATGTGAAAAAGGCCTTGTGAAATCATCGTCAAAAGTGCAAGAGATAGGTCTCGATTATTTATGGAGTGATCATATAGAAATATACAAACATTATTTGAACAACTCCAAAGCAATTGCATGTGGCACTGGTAACTCTTTCCTACTCTGAGACAACTTCTAGGGGCTGTATCCACAAATTAACTTTGAATTGTGAAGAAGTTGTTTCATTTTGTCCGTGCATATGAATGAAGACAGCACTTTCTCATCGTAGCCGTATCTCCTCATAGGGAAATAAGTTGTATGTATATTATGTAGCGTCATGAGAAACAAATGATAATGTACAGAATGCAACCAGCTTATTAAGCCATTAATTAGAGGTTAACCCAAATCTTACCAGACTGAAGACCGACTCAGAGATGATCCTTCTCCTTTCTATGACAAGCATGTTGGTGTTCATACCCTTTCACATCTAGATTGTCACCAAGAATAGCTGCTATACGTTCATCCTAACAGCTCCACCCTCTCACATGACTGCAATGTCGCTGACTAATTTAAGTCGGCCTATTCCTGAATATAGTAACTGATTACATAATATACAGTAGAAATCACAGTTAAAATAATAAAGGTGCTAAAATAATAAAAACATCTTCACGTTCTTGTTCTTTCTTTCTCTTTCTGTCTCCCTCTCGCACACACACACACACATACACACACACACACACACACACACACACACACACACACACACACACACTTCCTGTTAGCAAGAACATACGTATGTGATTTTCCTCACTTGTTGCACATGGAAAGAGCAATACGTTTAGGTAAACATTGAAAGGTCATCATGCTCACCATTGCTTCAGTTTTAAGACACTGAGTATATTACCACTGTAAATAGCTTTCATTTCAGTACTTGACTGACAACTTTTCTGTACAATGACATCTGCCAACTCTTGCTGTGGTTGTGTGATTCATAGACTACTAACAGTTAACCCTTTATTATTTGATTTTTACATTATTCATGAATCAAACACTTGTATACCTAGCCAGTTAAGGCGCTGGCTATAAGACCTACAATTTACAGGTGTGCTATCTTAATTTGGTCACGCTGTTTTTGTGCCGAATGTTCCTGGTCAGTAGGAAATGCAAATTCTATTGTATTCAAGGTCAAACTTGAAAAAATGTATCAACCCGTACAAAAATGTTCATTAATTAGGCCTATACTCCACATTTCCTGTTGCTATAGGATTATTTGTCCTGCTGTAAGAAACTGGTCAAATTAAGATAGTACACCAGTATAAGCAACATGGTCTCAAGGCAATTGTTATTATTCAGTACGTAAATCAGTGACACTCCATTTAGAATTCTTGTAAAATGTTTATTTAACCTTTATATAACTAGGCAAGTCAGTTAAGAAAAAAAAATCTTATTTCCAATGACAGCCTACTTGCAAAGCCCCCCCAGCCAAACCCTCCCCTAACCCGGACAACGCTGGGCCAATTGTGCGCCGCCCTACGGTACTACCGATCATGATACAGCCCGGGATCAAACCCAGGGTCTGTAGTGACGCCTCTAGCACTGCGATGCAGTGCCTTAGACCGCTGCGCTACTCGGGAGAATAATAGATTATGTTACGTTAGGTTACATTATGAATGGAACAGCGGTCAAACAATATCATAGGATTTATAGGATGTATATTATCATAAATCTTACCCGGATCGTATAATAGCATATTAATTAAATGACTTACCTTATCACACGTCTTGGATGATGTATAGTATGACACGTCTTTCTCTGAGACAAGGTTTCTTGTTGCACCATAACCAGAAAGGAGAATTATGTGGAGAAGTTACATTGGCGGTTAGAGGAACTAATGACAAAGGTTAGGAATTTACGTAGCAGGTAGGGTGAAATGGGCTAAATTTAGCATAAGAGTTAGGGGAAGGGTTAGCTAAAATGCTAATGTTGTCTCCAATGCGACTCCAACAAAATCAGTAAAATGTTTGCACATGAGTTAAACAGTAAAGTGTGATTTGCTTTGACATGTTGCTGTTTCAGTGGTGTGTACAGTATTGATACACACTCAAAAACAACTGGTTCTATATAGTGCCAAATAAAGGGCTATTTGGCTTGAAACCGTAGTGGAACCCTCTTTGGTGCTCTAAAGAACCTTTTTTATATAAAAAGTTATATATGAAGTTCTAAATTGGACCTGTATAGTACTATAAATAGCACTTTCCTAAGGTTCTATAACAAACCATTAAAAATGGTTTTATATAGCACCAAAAAAGGTTCTGCTATGTTTACAATAATTTTTGGGGGCTATATAGAACACTTTTTTAGGGTTCTTCATACAACCTACATGGTCTCTTGACAACAAGGTAGATGAAATTCGAGCAAATGTTGCCTTCCAGAGAGACATCAAACATGGCCCACTCGGGATATGCTATCAGAGTTGGTACATCCATCCGGTTTCTTCGCGCATTGTGCAAACAAATCTTGCCTCTCTGGCAAGAAGGGGGTGTATGCTTTATGATTAATGACTCACGGTGTAATCATAACAACATACAGGAACTCAAGTCCTTTTGTCCACCTGACCTAGATTTCCTTACAATCAAATGCCAACCGCATTATCGACCAAGAGAATTCTCTTCGATTATAATCTCAGCCATGTAGAACTTCATGGGACTCTATGTAAACTGAAAAAACATATATCCTGAGGCTGCATTTATTGTAGCTGGGGATTTGAACAAAGCTAATCTGAAGGAAAAATGAAACCGCACACTGCTCTTGATAGTATCACTGATCTTTAATAAGTTTACGTATTGTCCTCACGGCCTTCGTCAGAGCTTTGATGAGCAGTGTGCGGTTTCCTTTTTCCTTCATCTTGTTCAACTGTTGCCATGCACCTGCAAAAAAGATTGCTCAGATGTGAGAGTGCCTTTTGAATTTTGAACAAAGCTAATCTGTAAACAAGGCTCCCTAAATTTTATCAGCATATCGAATGTGCCACTCGAGCTGGCAGAATTCTGGATCATTGCTACTCTAACTTCCGAGACGCATATAAAGCCCTCCCCCGCCCTCCTTTCGGCATATCTGACCACGACTCCATTTTGTTGCTCCCAGCCTATAGACAGAAACTAAAACAGGAAACACCCGTGCTCAGGTCTGTTCAACGCTGGTCTGACCAATCGGATTCCACGCTTCAAGACTGCTTCCATCACGTGGACTGTGAAATGTCCCGGATAGCCTCAGACAACAACATTGATGTATACGCTGACTCGGTGAGCGAGTTTATTAGCAAGTTCATCGGTGATGTTGTACCCACGGTGACTATTAAAACCTTCCCTAACCAAAAACCGTGGATTGATGGCAGCATTCACGCTAAACTGAAAGCGCGAACCACTGCTTTTAATCATGGCATAGCGACTGGAAACATGACCGATATTCCCTCCGCAAGGCAATCAAACAAGCTAAGCGTCAGTATAGAGACAAAGTAGAGTCTCAATTCAACAGCTCAAACACAAGACGCATGTGGCAGGGTCTACAGTCAATCACGGATTACAAAAAGGAAACCAGCCCCGTTGCGGACACCGTCTTGCTTCCAGACAAATTAACACTGGGGCCCCACAAGGGGCTAGTTAGCGACAAAGTGTGCTAGTTAGCTAGCTAGCACACAGTGTCGCCCCCACCTCCTGCCTGCTTTGTACCACAGAAAACAGTGCCCGAAGGACACTGTCTACTGGTTATCCCCGCCACCCGCTGGCACAGCAGACGGGAGGCTAGGGCGACACTGTGTAATAGCTAGCCTGCTAGTTAGCGACACAGTGTGCTAGCTAGCTTGCTAGTTAGTTAGCACACGGTCTCGCCCACGCCTCTCGCCTGCTCTGTACTGAAGTCCTCCTTAGGACTAGCTGGCTAAACAAGCACACAGTGTCGTTCGTTCCAGCTGCCGAACACCTGCCCTCCTTGTCATTAACAGAACTGTGAGAAAAACAGTGCCCAGCAGGCAGGGGAAAAGGACACTGTCTACTGGTGTACTACTAGCTAGCTACCGTTGTCACTGTACTGGAGCGCCCCTGACTCCCGCCTGTCCTAACTTCAAAATTGACCAATAGAAGTATAAAGAGGAGTTCCTGCTGATGCAGGAATGCTCACAGGCAGGAACGCCCCAAATTGTGGCCCGCAATTGCACCCTTCTATCCCTGTGTCCTGTAGTACAGAGCGAAGGGGCTGGGCCTCAGGATAAGTAAACACACTACAAATCACAGCTACCCACCTCCAGGTAGACACCAGGGAACCGCTAGGAGCCTCTACACAGGATGCCCTCTCCTTTCTAGGTGTCTTTATTCAGTAATGTTGTGTATTTGTATTAACGCTACTGGTCCCAATTTGCCATTTTGTCTCTGTTAAAGGCTGCGTTCAGTTGTCGTCTTGTTGTAGATGTAGTTCCTGGCTCCTTCAACACCTTTTGTCACTATACTACTGTAATTGTCTACAGTAAATCCTGTCACAATGTTACTGTAACCGATGTGAAATGGCTAGCTAGTTAGCGGTGGTGCGCGCTAATAGCTTTTCATTCGGTGACGTCACTTGCTCTGAGACCTTGAAGTAGTGGTTCCCCTTGCTCTGCAAGAGCCGTGGCTTTTGTGGCACGGTGGATAACGATGCTTCGTGGGTGAATGTTGATGTGTGCAGAGGGTCCCTGGTTCGAGCCCGGGTAGGTGCAAGGGGACAGACTAAAGTGGCAGGGTCTCACCCCACAGGGTGAGATCTTGCGTGGAGCCCCAGATCGAGGGAGATTATCAGTGGTCTTGTATGTCTTCCATTTCCTAATAATTGCTCCCACAGTTGATTTCTTCAAACCAAGCTGCTTACCTATTGCAGATTCAGTCTTCCCAGCCTGGTGCAGGTCTAAAATGTTTGTTTCTGGTGTCCTTTGACAGCTCTTTCGTCTTGGCCATAGTGGAGTTTGGAGTGTGACTGTTTGAGGTTGTGGACAAGTGTCTTTTATACTGATAACAAGTTCAAACAGGTGCCATTAATACAGGTAACGAGTGGAGGACAGAGGAGCCTCTTAAAGAAGAAGTTACAGGTCTGTGAGAGCCAGAAATCTTGCTTGTTTGTAGGTGACCAAATACTTATTTTCCACCATAATTTGCAAATAAATTCCTTAAAAATCCTACAATGTGATTTTCTGGATTTTTTTCCCTCATTTTGTCCGTCATAGTTGAAGTGTACCTATGATGAAAATTACAGGCCTCTCTCATCTTTTTAAGTGGGAGAACTTGAACAATTGGTGGCTGACTAAATACTTTTTTGCCCCACTGTGTATATATGTTTTTTCTTTCTTTAATTTATTCAGCTAGACCTGCAAGCCCCTCACACTGTCTGGAATGTGGTAGACTTTAGGAAATAATTAAGCAGAAGTTTATGAGTGTCTCTACAACAGTTTGGGTGTGGGCTGTTGGCTCTTTGTAATGCTCTGGTCATGGTCAGTATGTGAGAGCAACGGTGTGGTGGATAGCAGTCTTCAAAACAATAATTTACCAACATTGACGTGCAGGAAAAGAGAGAAAATACGCTAAATGCAGAAGTAACTAGAGGATGCCTGTCAGAGTGTAAAAATAACACGTTGTTTCCCAGAAATTACGATTTGATGTCTGATGGAAACAGAAACATTAAACTCTCCAAACGTTGACAGTCTGTAAAATGAATTTATGTGAGAAATGTCGGTGGAAACGCTTTGTGCAACTATTGATAGAATAACCATCATATCGAAGTAAACTTGGAGTCACACGCTGGCATGTTGTGTGGTCCTCACACTATGACTCGTCGGGAAAGCATATCGTTTATTAGGCTACAGCTTAAATAAATGATGATTAACTTCACGGGGTGGTGAAAGTGCACGGTGATGAGCTTGATGCTCCTTTCTGAAGGTCTTATTCTGGTGTCATGATAATCGATGTTTGGCTGCAGTTTGACAAATAATTTTTTATCTTGCTCTTTTGACCATAATAATAATCTCATCATACAGGCTATACTTACTGTACGTGTGCCTTAAATCAATTTTCTCCAGCAGGTGGCGACTTTTCATTCTTTTCGCTCCCCAAGTTTTTGTGTGGAGGTCAATGGGAGTGTCGAATTTGGGTCACCAAAAAATGAATGGTTTATTTGCTAAGCGTGGCTTTTGAGTGAATATAACTTTCGTAATGATTTAAGTTGTTACGAGTGTACTGGTATAAGAAGTTCTGCCTCGTTGTCACTAGTTGCCACAAAATCATAAACCCTGCCTATTTCTAAAAGGTCTCTTCTTAAAATGTGATTTTAAACCTAACCTTAACCACACTACTAAATGTATGCATAACCCTAGCCTTAAATTAAAACCAAAAGGCAAATGTTTGTTTAAATCACTGTGGCAGCTAATGGAACTGTTGAGGTATGTGAACAACAGGCTATCTGCCCTCTCATTGGCTAGAATGGTTTCACCCGACTGCCTTCCATTTTTGAAGACATTTATTTTCATTGTTAGAGAGGCCAATAGAGTATCATATCATAGCTCATTTGTGCACTGACCCACTGGGCACACCACGTCATTTCAACATGGAGAATTGCGTAATATTTGGCCGAGACATTGATCAACGAGATTCCAACCTATTTTTACAGACTCAAAAATATAGCCAAAAGTTTGTTGAATTCCCAATGCGTCATCACTATGCTTTCAACCATCTAAAACAGTATCAATGTCTGATTTTTGGTTTGGATGTCACCTAAATGTGTTATCACTGAGCTTTTAACCATTTAAAATCATACCAAAGTTCAAATGGGAATGCAATGTCATAGTTGGTTTATTTATACAACAATTTAATGTGTTATCACTGTTTGATCCAAATCAAATCATACTTTATTTAAAATACATTTAGAATCACAACACACATTAAAACAATGATAAAATAACATAGAACGCAAAACAATCAGTTATTAAAGTGGTGTCGGCCTCTCTAACCTGACAGGGCGAGCTGTTCCACAATTGCAGTGCTTTAATAGAGAACGCTCCCCCCGCCTTGGTTCACCATCTTGGAACCGTAAGAAATGGAGCTGAGTGGGTCTTATCGGCTCTTAACCAACCATGCTATTTTGTTTGTTTTTTCGCATTGTTTCTAACTTGTTTTGTACGTAATGTTGCTGCTACCATCTCTTATGACCGAAAAGAGCTTCTGTACATCAGAACTGCGATTGCTCACCTCAAACTGGATGAAGAGTTCTTCTTCAATGAGTCGGACAGGAGGGATATAATACAGACACCCGCCCAGGCCCAGATCCCCGTTATTCGCTAGAGAAGGAAACGCAGATTTCACTGAAAGAGATCAGGGTGCCTTGTGAGGATCGGGCGATGAGTGGCTAATTTGCCCATGCCTTCCGTCCTGCTAGCTAACGTGCAATCGCTGGAAAATAAATGGGACGAACTGAAAGCACGTTTATCGTACCAATGGGACATTAAAAACTGTAATATTTCATGTTTCACCGAGTCGTGGCTGAATGACGACATTAACAACATACAGCTAGCGGGTTATACACTATCGGCAGGACAGAAAAGCAGCCTCTGGTATGACACGGGGTAGGGGCCTATGCATTTATGTAAACAACGGCTAGTGCACGATATCTAAGGAAGTCTCAGGTGTTTGCTCACCTGAGGTAGAGTATTTAATGATAAGCTGTAGACCACACTATTTACCTAGAGTGTTTTCATCTATATTTTTCATACCACCACAGACCGATGCTATCACTAAAACCGCAGTCAATGTCTACCGCCATAATCAAACAGGAGAACGTTCATCCAGAGGTGGCGCTCCTAGTGGCCAGGGACTTTAATGCAGGGAAACTTAAATCAGTTTTACCTCATTTCTATCAGCATGTCAAATGTGCAAGCAGAGGGAAAAAAATTCTAGACTACCTTTACTCCACACACAGAGACGCGTGCAAAGCTCTCCCACTCCCTCCATTTGGCAAATCTGACCATAATTATATCCTCCTGATTACTGCTAACAAGCAAAAATTAAAGCAGGGAGCACCAGTGACTCAGTCTATAAAAAAGTGGTCAGATGAAGCAGATGCTAAACTACAGGACTGTTTTGCTAGCACAGAATGGAATATGTTCGGGGAGTCTTCTGATGGCATTGAGGAGTAGATCACATCAGTCACTGGCTTTATCAATAAGTGCATCGAGGACGTCGTCCCCACAGTGACTGTACGTACAGTACATACCCCAACCAGAAGCCATGGGTTACAGGCAACATTCACACTGAGCTAAAGGGTAGAGCTACCGCTTTCAAGGAGCGGGACTCTATCCCGGAAGGTTATAAGAAATCCTGCTCTGCCCTCCGACAAACTATCAAACAGGCAATGCGTCAATACAGGGCTAAGATCGAATCGTGCTACACCGGCTCCGACGCTCGTCGGATGTGGCAGGGCCTGCAAAATATTAGACCGAAAAGGGAAGCACAGCTGAGAGCTGCCCAGTGACACGAGCCTACCATATGAGCTAAATAACTTCGATGCTCGCTTCGAGGCAAGTAACATTGAAACATGCATGAGAGCATCAGCTGTTCCGGACGTCTGTGTGAGCATGCTCTCCGAAGCCGATGTGATTTAGACCTAATAAACATTTCAACATTCACAAGGCCGCAGGGCCAGACAGATTACCAGGACGTGTACTCTGAGCATGCGCTGACCAACTGGCAAGTGTCTTCACTGACATTTTCAACCTGTCCCTGACTGAGTATGTAATACCAACATGTTTCAAGCAGACCACCATAGTCCCTGTGCCTAAGAAGACTAAGGTAACCTGCCTAAATGACTACCGACCCGTAGCTCTCATGTCTGTAGCCATGAAGTGCTTTGAAAGGCTGCTCATGGCTCATATCAACACCATTATCCCAGAAACCCTAGACCCACTCCAATTTGCATACCGCACCAACAAATCCACAGACGATGCAATCTCTATTGCACTCCACACTGCCCTTTCACACCTGGATAAAAGGAACACCTATATGAGAATACTATTCATTGACTACAGCTCAGCATTCAACACAATAGTGCCCTCAAAGCTCATCACTAAGCTAAGGACCCTGGGACTAAACACCTCCCTCTGCAACTGGATCCTGGACTTCCTGACGGCTCACCCCTAGATGGTAAGGGTAGGTAACAACACATCCACCACGCTGATCCTCAACATGGGGTCCCCCTCAGGGGTGCGTGCTCAGTCCCCACCTGTACTCCCTGTTCACTCATGACTGCACAGCCAGGCACAACTCCAACACTATCGTTAAGTTTGCTGACGACACAGCAGTGGTAGGCCTGATCACCAACAACGATGAGAGCCTATAAGGAGGAGGTCAGAGACCTGGCAGTGTGGTGCCAGGACAGCAACTTCTCCCTCAATGTATGCAAGACAAAGGAGCTGATCGTGGACTATAGGAAAAGGAAGGCCGAACAGGCCCCCATTAATGTCGACGGGGCTGAAGTAGAGCGGGTCGATATTTTCAAGTTACTTGGTGTCCACATCACCAACAAACTATCATGGTACAAACACTAAGACAGTTGTAAAGTGGGCACATGTTAGGAATTTTTTGAATAAATGACTAAACAATATCCCCATTTTAACCATCTAAGTAAACTTATACTCTGTTTTATTATATCTGATTAACAATATGAATTCATAAGTGAGGGATTGTGGAGCCTGAAACAGGGGGTAATTAAATTAAATAAATACCATTCCAGCCAGGTTGGAGAAGATTGGAAGTGTTTTTTTTTAAGTAAGCAGAAAAGGTGTTTAACCTATGGTTGAACCGACGAAACTTAGCTCTGGGGTGTTTTAGAAAAGGCAGTGAGTGCATTCCTAGGTTCTGTTAACTGGAACTGTCAGCTAAGTGGTGATCGATAATGGTGAGGGGTCAAGAGTTAATTCAGTTGTATTGTGTGTCCTGTGTGTGCGCTAGTGGGTCGGAATGAACTTTTAAACTTGGGGGAGGAGATTCATTCTAGAACCTGTGACATCATATTTTGTATATAAACTGTTGTTCGTTGTTACATGGCAGCGCGCTTCGAGAATAAATACTATTATCTCATTTTGATAAGACTGGTCTCCATCTACCTGTACCCCCGCACACGGATTTGTTTCCGGTGCTCTCTTTATATAGCCTCATTATTTTAATGTAATTTTCTTGTGGTACTTTATGATTTGATCTTTTTACTTTAGTTTATTTAGTAAATATTTCCTTAACTCTATTTCTTGAACTGCATTGTTGGTTAAGGGCTTCTAAGTAAGCATTTCACCGTAAGGTTTACACATGTTGTATTCAGTGTATGTGACAAATGACATTTGATTTGATATACCATTTTTGAGCTCTGTAAAATGTCAAAAACACTTTAAAAATTTTGCTCCATGAGACCAAATCGAGCCGGCCGGTCATAATTTCGTGCTTACTGAACGCTACCCGGCCACCCTGGTGATAGCGCCCCGGGGTCATCCAAAGCATGTGACGTGCACTGTACATAGAGGGTCTGTGCGTAATGGTTGCTTGATACATATTTTCTGAAAACTCCACACATGATTTTGTATGGATTTGTAGATCCCACAATGTAGTATGGTAATGAGAAGCTTAGGCCTATGTAATACGTTTCAGCTACATGGCCTTCGTCAGGGAGTACAAAGAAGTTATACAATGTCCTCTTTTGAACAGCTTTTCCAATTAGACCTAATTTGAAGAGGGAGTGGTTGCAAAATTGATTGGACACACCTCGTAAGCAATACTAAACACATTAAAAAGTGAAATACTGTAGCTATGTTATCAAAAAATTCAACTCCAAGCTAGAAGTATCAGAATGCCTAGAAAGGTAGTTCTAACCTTAAATATGACTGGGAGAAGTGTCAAGAATAAGAAATCAATATATTCCATAGTACACTAGAACACAGCAAACATGAACAACAACAGTCTAAACATAGCTGAGGGCAATTGAGCAAAATGTCCACTAGATGACAGCAAATGGACCTATCACGACCCTACAGGAAGGGTGAGAAATCTGCCATTATTGAAAGAGATCGTGATACCTCACATCTCAAAATAGGTCTACTTAATGTTAGATCCCTCACTTCAAAGGCAGTTATAGTCAATTAACTAATCACTGATCATAATCTTGATGTGATTGGCCTGACTGAAACATGGCTTAAGCCTGATGAATTTACTGTGTTAAATGAGGCCTCACCTCCTGGTTACAATAGTGACCATATCCCCCGTGCATCCCGCAAAGGGGGAGGTGTTGCTAACATTTACGATAGCAAATTTCAATTTACAATTTTCGTCTTTTGAGCTTCTAGTCATGAAATCTATGCAGCCTACCCAATCACTTTTTATAGCTACTGTTTACAGGCCTCTTGGGCCATATACAACGTTCCTCACTGAACTCCCTGAATTCCTATCGGACCTTGTAGTCATAGCAGATAATATTCTAATTTTTTAAATATTCTCATGGAAAAGTCCACAGACCCACTCCTAAAGGCTTTCGGAGCCATCATCGACTCAATGGGTTTTGTCAAACATGTCTCTGGACCTACTCACTGCCACAGTCATACTCTGGACCTAGTTTTATTCCATGGAATAAATGTTGTGGATCTTTTTCTTTCTTTTTCCTCATAACCCTGGAATATCGGACCACCATTTTATTATGTTTGCAATCGCAAAAAATAATCTGCTCAGACCCCAACCAAGGAGCATCAAAAGTCGTGCTATAAATTCTCAGACAACCCAAAGATTCCTTGATGCCCTTCCAGACTCCCTCTGCCTAACCAAGGATGGCAGAGGACAAAATTTAGTTAACCACCTAACTGAGGAACTCAATGTAACCTTGTGCAATACCCTAGATGCAGTTTCACCCCTAAAAACATTTGTCATAAGAAACTAACTCCCTGGTATACAGAAAATACCCGAGCTCTGAAGCAAGCTTCCAGAAAATTGGAACTGAAATGGCGCCACACCAAACTCGAAGTCTTCCAACTAGCTTGGAAAAACAGTACAGTGCAGTATCGAAGAGCCCTCACTGCTGCTCGATCATCCTAATTTTTTTTTCAACTTAATTGAGGAAAATAAAAACAATCCAAATTTTATTGTTGATACTCTCGCAAAGCTAACTAAAAAGCAGCATGAACTTCTTTGAGGAAAAGATCATGATCATTAGAAAGCAAATTACGGACTCCTCTTTAAATCTAGGTATTCCTCCAAAGCTCAGTTGTCCTGAGTCTGCACAACTCTGCCAGGACCTAGGATCAAGGGAGACACTCAAGTGTTTTAGCACTATATCTCTTGACACAATGATGAAAATAATCATGGCCTCTAAACCTTCAACCTGCATACTGGACCCTACTCTGACTAAACTACTGAAAGAGCTGCTTCCTGTGCTTGGCGCTCCTATGTTGAACATAATAAATGGCTCTCTATTCACCGGATGTGTCCCAAACTCACTAAAAGTGACAGTAATAAAGCCTCTATTGAAAAAGCCAAACCTGGACCCAAATCTTCTATTCCTCTCTAACGTTTTTGAAAAAGCTTAAAAATGTTTAGAAAAGGCTGTTGCGCAGCAACTCACTGCCTTCCTGAAGACAAACAATGTATACGGAATGCTTCAGTCTGGTTTTAGGCCCCATCATAGCACTGAGACTGCACTTGTGAAGGTGGTAAATGACCTTCTAATGGTGTCAGACATAGGCTCTGCATCCGTCCTTGTGCTCCTAGACCTTAGTGCTGCTTTTGATACCATCGATCACCACATTCTTTTGGAGAGATTGGAAACCCAAATTGGTCTACACGGACAAGTTCTGGCCTGGTTAAGATCTAATCTGTTGGAAAGATATCAGTTTGTCTCTGTGAATGCTTTGTCTTTGTGAATGGTTTTGTTTTAGGACCACTATTGTTTTCACTATATATTTTACCTTTTGGGGGATGTCATTCGAAAACATAATGTTAACTTTCACTGTTATGCGGATGACACACAGCTGTACATTCAATGAAACATGGTGAAGCCCCAAAATTGCCCTCGCTAGAAGCCTGTGTTTCAGACATAAGGAAGTGGATGGCTGCAAACTTTTTACTTTTTAACTAGGACAAAACAGAGATGCTTGTTCTATGTCCCAAGAAACAAAGAGATCTTCTGTTGAATCTGACAATTAATCTTGATGGTTGTACAGTTGTCTCAAATAAAACTGTGAAGGACCTCGGCATTACTCTGGACCCTGATCTCTCTTTTGACGAACACATCAAGACTGTTTCAAGGACAGCTTTTTTCCATCTACGTAACATTGCAAAAATCAGAAACTTTCTGTCCAAAAATGATGCTGAAAAATGTATCCATGCTTTTGTTACTTCTAGGTTAGACTACTGCAATGCTCCACTTCCCGGCTACCCGGATAAAGCCCTAAATAAACTTCAGTTGGCGCTAAATACGGATGCTAGAATCCTGACTAGAACCAAAAAAAATGATCATATTACACCAGTACTAGCCTCCCTACACTGGCTTCCTGTTAAGGCAAGGGCTGATTTCAAGGTTTTACTGCTAACCTACAAAGCATGCTCCTACCTATCTTTCCGATTTGGTCCTGCTGTACATACCTACACGTACGCTACTGTCACAAGACGCAGGCCTCCTAATTGTCCCTAGAATTTCTAAGCAAACAGCTGGAGGCAGGGCTTTCTCCTGTAGAGCTCAATTTTTATGGAATGGTCTGCCTACCCATGTGAGAGACGCAGACTCAGTCTCAACCTTTAAGATTTTATTGAAGACTCATCTCTTCAGTAGGTCTTATGATTGAGTGTAGTCTGGCCCAGGAGTGTGAAGGTGAACGGAAAGGCTCTGGAGCAACGAACTGCCCTTGCTGTCTCTGCCTGGCCGGTTCCCCTCTCTCCACTAGGATTCTCTGCCTCTAACCCTATTACAGGGGCTGAGTCACTGGCTTACTGGTGCTCTTCCATGCCGTCCCTAGGAGGGGTGCGTCACTTGAGTGGGTTGAGCCGCTGACAAGGTCTTCCTGTCTGGGTTGGCGCCCCCCCTTGGATTGTGCCGTGGTGGAGATCTTTGTGGGCTATACTTGGCCTTGTCTCAGGATGGTAAGTTGGTGGTTGAAGATATCCCTCTAGTGGTGTGGGGGCTGTGCTTTGGCAAAGTGGGTGGGGTTATATCCTGCCTGTTTGGCCCTGTCCGGGGGTATCATCGGATGGGGCCACAGTGTATCCTGACCCCTCCTGTCTCAGTCTCCAGTATTTATGCTGCAGTAGTTTGTGTCAGGGGTCTAGGGTCAGTCTGTTGTATCTGGAGTATTTCTCCTGTCTTATCCGGTGTCCGGTGTGAATTTAAGAATGCTCTCTCTAATTCTCTCTTTCTTTCTCTCTCTCGGAGGACTTGAGCCTCAGGACTACCTGGCATGATGACTCCTTGCTGTCCCCAGTCCACCTGGCCGTGCTGCTGCTACAGTTTCAACTGTTCTGACTGTAGCTATGGAACCCTGACCTGTTCACCAGACGTACTACCTGTCCCAGACCTGCTGTTTTCAACTCTCTAGAGACAGCAGGAGCGGTAGAGATACTCTCAATGATCGGCTATGAAAAGCCAACTGACATTTACTCCTGAGGTGCTGACTTGTTGCACCCTCGACAACTACTGTGATTATTATTATTTGACCATGCTGGTCATATATGAACATTTGAACATCTTGGCCATGTTCTGTTATAATCTCTACCCGGCACAGCCAGAAGAGGACTGGCCACCTCTCATATCTTGGTTCCTCTCTAGGTTTCTTCCTAGGTTTTGGCCTTTCTAGGGAGTTTTTCCTAGCCACTGTGCTTCTACACCTGCATTGCTTGCTGTTTGGGGGTTTTAGGCTGGGTTTCTGTACAGCACTTTGAGATATCAGCTGATGTAAGAAGGGCTTTATAAATACATTTGATTTTGATATGATTGATATCTTCATTTATACCAGGGTACTTAGTGGCCTGTAGTTTGGAAATCCCCAACCTTTCCCTTTGGTTTCACTGTTCAAGATGGTCCCCTTTTGTAATTGAGGCCGGAACATGATGAATACCCATAGGTTGTAGGGAGGCAGGGTTGCCATGGTGTAAGGACTTGTAGTGCCTTACACCATGGGGTAGTCTTCCTTGCCTACCCGTATGGCGTACTTGTTTTCCGCTAAGTGGTCTTGAAGGTGCGTCCAATGTAGAACACCTTGCACTATGGACATTCCAATCTATAGATGACATGAGTGGTTTTACAGTTAATTACATGCTTGGCGTAAATACTCCATTTTAGAAGCTGTCTCAACAAAATAATTTTTCTGTGCAATATTCTGCAATGGTTGCACTGGCTACATTTAAAAGAGCCCTTGGGTTTGTGGTCAAGCCAAGTTTTTTGAGAGTCACCAGGAAGATAGCTGTGGACTAATTTGTCATTTAGGGTAGGGCATCTCTTAAAGCTTATGACTGGTGGCTCAGGGAAGACATGGCTAAGTAGCATATAACTTTGATTGATTCCCTAATTATTAATGACTCTTTTAATGTTCTCTGCTTCAGTGCTGTAACAAAATACACTCTCTCTGATGTATCACGAGGCACTTCCCTTCTCAACAAGTTCTCTCAGTTAAGTTTTCCAGCCCTTATGTCACATGTATTGACGCTGGAGAGACGAAGCAGGTACGGGGAGTAACATTTAATAAATACAGACATAGAACGAGACAGGAACAGCGTCAGCAAACAGAAACTAATGACAAAAAAACAATTACAACGCAGCAGCGAGGAACAGAGCAAGGGAACAGACAAATATAGGGGAGGAAAAGAACATGTGATAAGTGAGTCCATGTGAGTCCAATCACGCTGATGTGAGTGACGGGGGAGGGCAGGTGTGAGTGATGGATTGCAGGAGCGTGTGATGCAGGGTAATCTGGCGCCCTCAAGCGCCAGGGGAAGGGAAGAGCCGGAGCAGACGTGACACCTTATACCTGCATCTTTCAGGACCTGAACTCTGTATCCCGATTCAAGGAGCGATTCTCCAATTCAGCAGATTTGACACTGTAGTCTGTTTCCTGATTGCAAATTCTGTGGACTCTTTGTAATTGGCCAGATGGAATGTTCTCTTTTAGCCTTTTGGGGTGAAAGCTGTCTGCCCTCAGAATGGTATTCCCATCTGTAGGCTTCCTAAAGATTGATATGTGCAAACAACCTTTGTCATTTTTACTGATGTCGAGGTCCAAAAAATGAATGTTATCCTTGCTGTAGTACTTAGTTTGATGTTAGGGTTAATGTTGTTAAGGTATTGGTGGAAGGAAATAAGTTAATCTTCTGAGCCGGACCAAAACAGGCAAACATCAATATTAGTGTCCCCACCATATAATCCGGTCAAAAAAATGGTTATCAGAAGGATCCAAAATAAAGTCATTTTCCCATCTACCCAAGTACAAACCAGCGTAGGAAGGGCTGTAGCTCCCATGGCACGTCCTTTGACCTGTTTAAAAATACGGTCCTGAAAGATAAAGATGTTATGATTAAGAGTCCATTCAGTCAGTGAGACAATGAATTCTGTAGGAGGCATCTCAGTCTCAGGTCGGGTACTCAAGAAATGGTGCATTGCTGCCAAACCTTGTTCATGCTCAATGGTGGTGTATAGAGACTCCACACCCATGGTGACTAAATGGGAAGCTGTACCTATATTGTTCAATTCCTTCATTTTGTTCAACACATCTCTGTGGTATCTTGAAGATGGGCTGGGAGTGACGTCAGAAAAGGCTTAATAAAGTAATCAATGTACTTAGAGATGGGTTCTGTCAGACTTTCATTACCACTAATGACTGGTCTGCCTGGGGGGGGTTTCAAGATTCTTGTCGACTTTTGGAAGAAGATACAAAATAAGCCATTTGTGGACTGCCATTGAAAAGACATTTGAACTCATTGTCTGAAATGTAGCCATTCTCCTTAGCTTCTGTGAGGATCCCTTTCAATTCAGTTGTTAGGTCCTCAGTAGGGTTGAAGGTAAGAGATTGGTAGAATTCATCATTGTCTAATTGACGGTAGGCTTCTGTCACATATTTGTTTTACTCCACACAACTGTAGCGCCACCTTTGTCTGCTTTTTTAACCACAATCCGTTCTTTAGAAATGTGCATCCTGTAGCACATACTCCAAAAAGTTCTGGGACACTGTAAAGTCCATGGAGAATAAGAGCACCTCCTCCCAGCTGCACACTGAACTGAGGCTAGGAAACACTGTCACCACCAATAAATCCATGATAATTGAGAATTTCAATAAGCCTTTTTCTATGGCTGGTCTTGCTTTCCACCTGGCTACCCCTACCCTGGTCAACAGCTCTGCACCCCCCACAGCAACTTGCACAAGCCTCCCCCATTTCTCTTTCACCCAAATCCAGATAGCTGATGTTCTGAAAGAGCTGCAAAATCTGGACCCCTACAAATCAGCCGGGCTAGACAATCTGGACCCTCCCTTTCTAAAATGATCCGCCAAAATTGTTGTAACCCCTATCACTAGCCTGTTCAACCTCTCTTTCATACCATCTGTGATCCCCAAAGATTGGAAAGCTGCCATGGTCATCCCCCTCCACAAAGGGGGAGACACTCTAGACCCAAACTGTTACAGGCCTATATCCATCCTACCCTGTCTTTCTAAAGTCTTTGAAAGCCAAGTTAACTAACAGATCACCAACCATTTCGAATCCCACCATACTTTCTCCGCTATGCAATCTGGTTTCCGAACTGGTCATGGGTGCACCTCAGCCACACTCAAGGTCCTAAACGATCTCATAACCGCCATCGATAAGACACAGTACTGTGCAGCTGTATTCACCGACCTGGCCAAGGCTTTCGACTCTTATCGGCAGACTCAACAGCCTTGGTTTCTCAAATGACTGCCTCGCCTGGTTCACCATCTACTTCTCAGACAGAGTTCAGTGTGTCAAATCGGAGGGCCCTGTTGTCCGGACCTCTGGCAGTCTCTATGGGGGTGCCACAGGGTTAAATTCTGGGGCCGATTCTTTTCTCTGTATACATCAATGATGGCGCTCTTGCAGCTGGTGATTCTCTGATCCACCTCTATGCAGACGACACCATTTTGTATACTTCTGGCCCTTCTTTGGACACTGTGTTAATTAACCTCCAGACGAGCTTCAGTGACATACAACTCTCCTTCCATGGCCTCCAACTGCTCTTAAATGCAAGTAAAACTAAATGCATGCTCTTCAACCGATCGCTGCCCACACCTGCCCGCCTGCCTGTCCAGCATCACTACTCTGGACGGTTCTGATTTAGAATATGTGGACAACTACAAATACCTAGGTGTCTGGTTAGACTGTAAACTCTCCTTCCAGACTCACATTAAGCATCTCCAATCCAAAATTAAATCTAGAATCAGCTTCCTATTTCACAACAAAGCATCCTTCATTCATGCTGCCAAACATACCCTCGTAAAACTGACTATCCTACCGGTCTTTGACTTCGGCGATGTAATTTACAAAATAGACTCCAACACTCTACTCAGCAAATTGAATGCAGTCTATCACAGTGCCGTCCGTTTTGTCACCAAAGCCCCATATACTACCTACCACTGCGACCTGTATGCTCTCGTTGGCTGGCCCTCGCTTCATATTCGTCGCCAAACCCACTGGCTCCAGGTCATCTATACATCTTTGCTAGTTATCTCAGCTCACTGGTCACCATAGCAGCACCCACCCGTAGCACGCGCTCCAGCGGGTATATCACACTGGTCACCCCCAAAGCCAATTCCTCCTTTGGCCGCCTTTCCTTCCAGTTCTCTGCTGCCAATGACTGGAACGAATTGCAAAAATTGCTGAAGCTGGGGACTCATACAGTATCTCCCTCACTAACTTTAAGCACCAGCTGTCAGAGAAGCTCACAGATCATTGCACCTGTACATAGACCATCTGTAAATAGCCCATCCAACTACCTCATCCCCCATACTGTTATTTCATTTATTTTTGCTCCTTTGCACCCCGGTGTGTCTACTTGCACACTCATCTTCTGCACATCTATCACTCCAGTGTTTTAATTGCTATATTGTAATTATTTCACCACTATGGCCTATTTATTACCTTACCTCCCTTATCCTACCTCATTTGCACACACTGTATATAGACCTTTTCTATTGTATTATTGACAGCATTTTTGTTTATTCCATGTGTAACTCTGTGTTGTTGTTTGTGTCGCACTGCTTTGCTTTATCTTGACCAGGTCGCAGTTGTAAATGAGAACTTGTTCTCAACTGGCCTCCCTGGTTAATTAAATAAAGGTGAAATAAATAATAATTTATAGAAATTGGACAATGATTGAACTGCATCCCTCTCTGTCTTAGAAATTTTACGTTGTGTTCGGTTGGAGTCAATTTTACCCTTAAACAGATTCTCCACATCAAAATTCACTTTCTTGGCAAATGTATTTAGTGTGGCATTCTGGACGATTGGACAAAAGGTGGACTTGGACTTAAAAGGTGTTTTTGAGGGCAAATAAACTGCCTGACCTTAGACACTGGTGTCTGTAGTTGGAGAGTTGTTTTGCTTGTACCGGGCCTTCAGACGTAGACTCCTGTAGAAACGAAATAGGTCAATCTTTGTATTGAACTCGTTAGTTGATTATGTGGGGGCAATGGACAGTTCTTTAGACAAGACCCTTACACAATCATCAGAATGGGGTTCTCCAGAAATGTTGATCACAGCCTTGTTCTGGTCCTGCTCCGTGCGGTTGGATAGTCTTGATTTCTCCCTCCCCCTCTGTGTTGGCCTCTTCCACGTCCTCTCCCTCTCTTGTTGAGGAACCTGCGTGACTCCTCTTCCTGATCTAAAAAATCTTGGGAGGAGCTGGCCTCTGAGTGTCTGGGTCAATCCTCATCTTCACTGCTCATAAAGTTGAAAGAAACAGATCTAGGCCTCCTCCTCTGCGGATGTGATTCTGAAGTCTTGCGTGTTGGTTTTCTCCAGGCAAAGACCTTGCCATCTCTGTAGTCTACTTCATCTCTTCAAAATGTTCTTCGCTTGTCTTGCTTCAATGTCGGAGTGAATGTATCTACTTTCTCTTTCAAGATCTCATCACAGTGTGCTTTGTTAGAATTGTCACTGTGTTCTGTGATTTTCCTTTTTACTTCATTTTCTGTTTGGACTACTTGTCTGTCCTTTTTAGATTATTTTATTAGAAGTAACATTAGGTCAATTGAACACTCTTTGAGAATAATTTTAATGTAACCAGTACAACCATTGCAGAATATTGCACAGAAAAAGTATTTTGTTGAAACAGCTTCTAAAATTGAGTATTACGTCAAACTTTTAATTAACTGCAAAACCACTCATGTCATCTATAGATTGGAATGTCCATAGTGCAAGGTGTTCTGAACCTTTTACAAGAAGACACCTTTAAGATGGCAGATATAGAGTTTAAATGTTTTCAATTTTGAGTTTGCATCCCAATATGACACTTTAACATACATCACAGAAAACTGAAATATAACAACACTGAATATTCAGAGATGCTCAGTTGGTCAGTATTCCCCTCGAAAGACATAAAAGGCCCCAGCTCACTCAATTCCCCCTCTTCAACAGCCATTAGCCCAGAAGCAGAGATGAGGATCTCGCTTCACTCGACTGACCAATCAGCAGTGAGGAGGCTTAGCACTTAACACATCAACCTACACCGAGTGTACAAAACATTAAAAACACCTGCTCTGTCTCTGACATACTGCATATAACCAACAACAAGTTCATCACTCCATCTAGCGAAGAGGTGTTGATGCACAGGTCAGGCAAATCCATTCTCCAAAAACAAATCAAATCTATTTACTGGTAGCAGTTCTAAAGACAGGCCCACAGCCCATTTGTTCCATCTTTACTCAAACATACACTTAACAAATACAGAACACAAGACAGGCAAGGGGAATACAGATAGCCTGGGTACATGTCACAGTAAAGGGGCTGTGCAGATACCTCTGGATGTTTTTATAGGCATGCAAATGTAAGCTCTGGTCAAGAACACAGCTGCGATGAGTAGTAGTACTTATTGAGATAATTTAAAGTAGCCACCCTTTGCCTTGATTACAGCTTTGCATACTCTTGGCATTCTCTCAACCAGCTTCATGAGGAATGCTTTTCCAGCAGTCTCGAAGGAGTTCCCACATACAGTGGGGAGAACAAGTATTTGATACACTGCCGATTTTGCAGGTTTTCCTACTTACAAAGTATGTAGAGGTCTGTCATTTTTATCATAGGTACACTTCAACTGTGAGAGACGGAATCTAAATTCCAGAAAATCACATTGTATGATTTTTAAGTAATTAATTAGCATTTTATTGCATGACATAAGTATTTGATCACCTACCAACCAGTAAGAATTCCGGCTTTCACAGACCTGTTAGTTTTTCTTTAAGAAGCCCTCCTGTTCTCCACTCATTACCTGTATTAACTGCACCTGTTTGAACTCGTTACCTGTATGAAAGACACCTGTCCACACACTCAATCAAACAGACTCCAACCTCTCCACAATGGCCAAGACCAGAAGGCTGTGTAAGGACATAGAAAATGGAAGAAGTTCAAGATGACAGTCAATCACCCTCAGTCTGGGGCTCCATGCAAGATCTCACCTCGTGGGGCATCAATGATCATGAGGAAGGTGAGGGATCAGCCCAGAACTACACGTCAGGACCTGGTCAATGACCTGAAGTCAGCTGGGATCACAGTCTCAAAGAAAACCATTAGTAACACACTACACCGTCATGGATTAAAATCCTGCAGCGCACGCAAGGTCCCCCTGCTCAAGCCAGCGCATATCCAGGACCGTCTGACGTTTGCCAATGACCATCTGGATGATCCAGAGGAGGAATGGGAGAAGGTCATGTGGTCTGATGAGACATGTGGTCTGAACTTCACTCGCTGTGTTTGGAGAAAGAATAAGGATCAGTGGCACCCCAAGAACACCATCCCAACCATGAAGCATGGAGGTGGAAATATCATTCGTTGGGGATGCTTTTCTGCAAAGGGGACAGGACGACTGCATCGTATTGAGGGAAGGATGGATGGGGCCATGTATCGCGAGATCTTGGCCAACAACCTCCTTCCCTCAGTAAGAGCATTGAAGATGGGTCGTGGCTGGGTCTTCCAGCATGACAATGACCCGAAACACACAGCCAGGGCAACTAAGGAGTGGCTCCGTAAGAAGCATCTCAAGGTCCTGGAGTGGCCTAGCCAGTTTCCAGACCTGAACCCAATAGAAAATCTTTGGAGGGAGCTGAAAGTCCGTATTGCCCAGTGACAGCCCCGAATCCTGAAGGATCTGGAGAAAGTCTGTATGGAGGAGTGGGCCAAAATCCCTGCTGCAGTGTGTGCAAACCTGGTCAAGAACTACAGGAAACATATGATCTCTGTAATTGCAAACAAAGGTTTCTGTACCAAATATTAATTTCTGCTTTTCTGATGTATCAAATACTTATGTCATGCAATAAAATGTTAATTAATTACTTAAAAATCATACAATGTGATTTTCTGGATTTTTGTTTTAGATTCCGTCTCTCACAGTTGAAGTGTACCTATGATAAAACATTACAGACCTCTACAGGCTTTGTAAGTAGGAAAACCTGCGAAATCTCAAATTTAGACTCATCAGAACAAAGGGCAGATTTCCACGCATCTAATGTCCATTGACCTGAGTTTATAAGGATGTGTATAGGAGATGTATCACCCACTGTGACTATTAAAACCTACCCTAACCAAAAACCGTGGATAGATGGTAGCATTTGCACGAAACTGAAAGCGTGAACCATCGCATCTAACCATGGCAAGGTGACTGGTAATATGGCAGAATATAAACAGTGTAGTTATTCACTCCGCAAGGCAGTCAAACAACCTAAACATCAATATAGAGATAAAGTGGAGTCGAAATTCAACGGCTCAGACACAAGATGTATGTGGCAGGGACTACAAAAGGAAAACCAGCCACGTTATCTAGGCCGACATCTTGCTTTCGGACAGGCTAAGCACATTCTTCGCATGCTTTGAGGATAACACAGTGCCACTGACCCGGCCCGCTACCAAGGACTGTGGCTCTCCTTCTCCGTGGCCGACGTGAGTAAAACATTTATATGTGTTGACCCTCGCAAGGCTGCCGGCCCAGACGGCATCCCTAGCCGCATCCTCAGATCATACGCAGACCAGCTGGCTAGTGTGTTTACGGGCATATTCAATCTCTCCGTATCCCAGTCTGCTGTCCTCATGTGCTTCCAGATGGTCACCATTGTTCCTGTAGGCAAGAAGGCAAAGGTAATTGAACTAAATGACTATCGCCCCGCAACACTCACCTCTGTCATCATGAAGTGCTTTGAGAGATCATATCACCTCTACCTGCCACCCTAGAAACACTTTGATTTGCTTACCTCCCCAATAGATCCACAGACGATGCAATTGCCATCACTCTGCACACTGCCCTATCCCATCTGGACAAGAGGAAAACCTATGTAATAATGCTTTTTATTGACTATAGCTCAGCATTCAACACCATAATACCCTCCAAGTTCATCATTAAGCTCGAGGCCCTGGGTCTGAACCCCACCCTGTGCAACTGGGTCCTAAACTTCCTGACGGGCCCCCTCCAGGTGGGGAAGGTAGGAAACATTATCTCCACTCCGCTGATCCTCAACACTGGGACCCCACAAGGGTGCGTGCTCAGCCCCCTCCTGTACTCCCTGTTCACTAATGACTGTGTGGCCAAGCACGCCTCCAACTGAATCTTCAAGTTTGCAGACGACACAACAGTAGTAGGCTTGATTACCAATGATGACGAGACAGCCTACAGGGAGGAGGTGAGGGCTCTGGGAGTGTAGTGCATGGAAAACAACCTCTCACTCAACATCAACAAAACAAAGGAGATGATCGTGGACTTCAGGAAACAGCAGGGTGCAGCCCCCTATCTGCATCGACGGGACCGCAGTGGAGAAGGTGGAAAGCTTCAAGTTCCTTGGCGTACACATCACTGACAAACTGAAATGGATCACCCACACAGTGTGGTGAAGAAAGCGCAACACAGCCTTTTCAACCATAAAGAAATTAGAAATTAGAAATGTGTCTTGTCACCTAAAACCCTCACAAACTTTTACTTTTTCCTGCTATTCATTGGAGAAGGTGTGTGGTTCAAGTCTTGGATTTAAAACATATATCTGAAAGGGTCTCTTTTCCATGCTTAAAAGGATAAACATTCACATGTAAAACCATGAGCCAAAAAATGTTGAATACATTGGCCACAATGTCATTCCAGGATGACTTCTACTGGGTACTCAGAACTGGGCATTCTCTGACTTCAATGCTTTCAAGACAACTGGGAACTCAGGGAAAGTAAACTTGTTTTGAAAGGACATCCAACTAGGAATTCTAATTTAGCTACACCTTATCGATCTGAAGATCACTGACGTCATGATTCGACCTTGTTTTTTTTTAGTTCCCAGTTGTCTAGAAAGCACCATAAATCCAGAGAATGCCAGACGTCGATGACAAAGTTTGATGACAAAAACTTTGCCAACAAGAATTAACGCCACCTTCCTGTTCAAGTGAGCTTAGCAAAACGGTGAGTCCAAAAATAGGCCAGGGAGATATGTATACTGTAGCTAAGAAAGTAATACTAAGTGTGTGTTGTTAATAGCACGTGTCTAACCCTATGAATTTGGTCCCTCTCCCTCTCAGAACTTAGCCTACCATTCTGACTTGGTGGTGCACATGTGGCCTACAGCCAATTTTAGAGAAATGTCATCATAAAATATTTTAAAAGCTTTCATTGTCTGTTTATTTGCACCCGTTAAATTTCCTTCGGTTCTGACTTGGTGTGTAGGGAGGATACTGTAAGAACGGCCCATGTTCTGAATTCAGTTGCTGTCCATTTAAAAAATGCTGAACAAATAGGGATATTGTCCATTTTAGCTTGCTCATTATCTTAATTGAAATTACGGCTTGCCTGTTATCCACTCATTGTGCTTACTTTGTGTATTATAATTAGCTCATTTGCTGTTTTCCATGAGGGGATACTATAATGTTGTTTACCAGGCAATGTTCAGTAATAGGCTACTGAACTGCTGAGTAAATACACCCTGTTGAATCCTACCTATTCTTTACTCATATCACTGCACATACAAGACGACCAATGACACAATATTGCTGCCGTAACTGTCTTTGATGAAGAGGATATTGCTCTTTAGTGTTTTACAGAAAAAAACAATAACAAATAAAATACCCAACCAGCAACAAATAAATCAAGAGGAATCTTTTATTGGTTAAAAGCTCAATGAGGTAAAAAAAAGAAAAAAAACATAACATGCAATCTTACTGTTGAAACACAAAGAACCTCTTGATAGTAGTATTGTACAACATTTCAAAATGTCTTGTTTCAGATCATTGTCATTTATTAAGTTTCAAGTCATATCAGGTTCTGTGTAGCTGCCAATCAATGAACATTTCTGGCATAACTAAAATTGACTCATTACCACTGTACAGAAAGCTAAGTAAAAAAAACACAAGAATAGCCCTATTAATACAATACAATAATATTTGAAGCATATGAATAGGAATGTAACAGAGAACATAAAGAACATTTTCAGTCCTTCATTGTCATGGATCATAAAAATAATTAAACCAACTGACATCATTGCACTTTTTTTTGTCAACCAGGCTTACTACTGGAATTGTAAACCCAAAGCAGATGTGCTTAAGACCAACCCTGCCTATGTTCCTCCCTACAGCGTCAGCATGGCACAGTGGCACAGTGATTCTTAACCAGAGGCATTGGGACTGCACTGAGCTTTCAAGGGGTCCCTGAAAAAACGGAGGAATCTAACAAAGGAAAATGACAGCATAAATGAATAGAACACTGCAATAATGTTGACAGGCCTATTTTGGTGTTGGTGAATATTGAAGTGTTGTGTTCATCACTAATTGCCTAGTATAGAAGCCATGATTCGTGTCATCATTTGGACAGTCTATTTTGTTTATGTGTTTTTGATCGGAAATTACTAAGTGATTTGGTGATTCTATTTCCATTGTATTTTGAGTTGCTACTCGTTGAGATAAACGTCAGCTTCAACTGAGATCAAGTGTTTGTTTTTTTTTTGTTTTTTTTAACAGAACATGAGGTATATACAGTTGAAGTCGAAAGTTTACATACACCTTAGCCAACTACATTTAAACTCAGGTTTTCACAATTCCTGACTTCTAATCCTAGTAAAAAGTCCCTGTCTTAGGTCAGTTAGGATCACCACTTTATTTTCAGAATGTGAAATGTCAGAATAATAGGAGAGAGAATGATTTATTTAAACTTTTATTTCTTACGTCACATTCCCAGTGGGTCAGAAGTTTACACACACTCAATTAGTATTTGGTAGCATTGCCTTTACATTTTTTTTTACTTGGGTCAAACCTTTTGAGTAGCCTTCCACAAGCTTCCCACAATAAGAATTGCGGCCCATTCCTCCTGAAAGAGCTGGTGTCACGACTTCCGCCGAAGTTGGTCCCTCTCCTTGTTCATTCGGTGGTCGACGTCACCGGTTTTCTAGTCACCACCGATCAATGTTTCATTTTTCATTTGTTTTGTATTCATTATACACACCTGGCTTCCATTCCATAATCATTGTTCCCTATTTAACCCTCTGGTTTTGTTATTGTCAAGTTGTCTCGTTTAGTGACCTGGATTATTTGTCTCCTGTATGGAATATTGTTTTTGAGTAAAGTGACAGTTATTACTCATCTCTGTGTCCTGCGCCTAACTCCGCCTCACCCGCATCACATAGGCATTTGACAGCTGGTGTAACAGTCAGGTTTGTAGGCCTCCTTGCTCGCGCACACTTTTTCAGTTCTGCCCACAAATCTTCTATAGGTTTGAGGTCAGGGCTTTGGTATGGCCACTCCAATACCTTGACTTTGTTGTACTTAAGCCATTTTGCCACAACTTTGGAAGTATGCTTGGGGTCATTGTCCATTTGGAAGACCCATATGCGACCAAGCTTTATCTTCCTGACTGATGTCTTGGGATGTTTCTTCAATATAGCCACATCATTTTCCTACCTCATGATGCCATCTATTTTGTGAAGTGCACCAGTCCCTCTTGAAGCAAAGCACCCCCACAACATGATGCTGCCAACCCCGTGCTTCACGGTTGGGATGATATTCTTCGGCTTGCAAGCCTCCCCCTTTTTCCTCCAAACATAATGATGGTCATTACGGCCAAACAGTTCTATTTTTGTTTCATCAGACCAGAGGACATTTCTCCAAAAAGTACGATCTTTGTCCCCATGTGCAGTTGCAAACCATAGTCTGACTTCTTTATGACGGTTTTGGAGCAGTGGCTTCTTCCTTGCGGACTCGTTTTACTGTGGATATAGATACTTATGCACCTGTTTCCTCCAGCATCTTCACAAGGTCATTTGCTGTTGTTCTGGGATTGATTTGCACTTTTCGCACCAAAGTACGTTCATCTCTAGGAGACAGAACGCGTCTCCTTCCTGAGTGGTATGACGGCACGTGGTCCCATGGTGTTTATACTTGCGTACTATTGTTTGTTCCTTAGGAATGTTTGTACCTTCAGGCGTTTGGATATTACTCCCAATGATGAACCAGACTTGTGGAGGTCTACAATTCTTTTTCTGAGGTCTTCGCTGATTTCTTTTGATTTTCTCATGATCTCAAGCAGAGGCACTGAGTTTGAAGGCAGGCCTTGAAATACATCCACAGGTACACCTCCAATTGACTCAAATTATGTCAATTAGCCTCTAAAGCCATTACATAATTCTCTGGAATTGTCCAAGCTGTTTAAAGGCTTAGTATATGTAGTATATGTAAACTTCTGACCCACTGGAATTGTGATACAGTGAATTGTAAGTGAAATAATCTGTCTGTAAACAATTGTTGGAAAAATTACTTGTGTCATGCGCAAAGTAGATGTCCTAACCGACTTGCCAAAACTACAGTTTGTTAACAAGACATTTGTGGAGTGGTTGAAAAACAAGTCTTAATGACTCCAACCTAAGTGTATGTAAACGTCCGACTTCAACTGTACTAACAAGTAATCAATCAAAATTGAGGTTAGGTATTTTAGTAGCTAGAGAACCCTATTCTTGAGTGACCTTGTTCCTAACAGCACTATGACACTGTGTTCAGTCACATCCTGGGATCAAAATGTATTAAAGGTTTAAGTGCCAAATGGTAACAATGATAAAAAAACATTCTATAGATCAATATTTTATCAACATTACCAGTTTAACACTTTGTAGTAAGCACACATTGGAGTAGGCTATGTCGTAGTGGGCTCATCTCCTGTGTATCGGCCACCATTCCGTTGCATGCTCTGTGACAAAGAGAGAGCTGCTTAATGGCACCATAGTCATTCAGGAGATTCCGCTGTGACATGAAACTCAACAGTGATGAAAGATAAAAATCGCATGACTCACTTTTCCAGTAGACTAACACCAGTGCTGACCCAATCACGGCAACAGCCAGAACACCAATCCCTGCTTTTATGCCGCTCGAGAGGCCCTCCTGCTCCCCGCCTGCAGGGAGAGGATAAAGAGAGGTGTGGACATCAACAGAGTTGCCTGTCATGTAATGCACATTTTGGTTTCCCTAATATTTCTTATCCTTCCAACCAACCTGGGTCATTGGCACATAGACAGTCATTAAGGGTAAGATCACAGCCAGATAGCTTTAAGTGTCAGCTGTTTTGTGCTTTACTATAATCAGAGCTAATCTCCGGTAATCTATTTGTAATTGACCATCCGTTGACATGTTTTCCTGTAATAATACTTTAGGCTACTCACCTGTTGATCTTGTGGTGTTCAAGGTCTCTTTCAGAGTCGGGTTGAAGATGGCGCATGTCACAGTCTGATTCTCTGTGATGTTTACCGTGCTGGAAATGTTCAATGTTCCACTTCCTGCATCCTGAACAATCTGAGGAACCTCGGGGTCTAGTAAGCCGTTCTGATTGGTCCAGGTCAGTCTAGGTTTAGGGTAGCCTCCCTGAGAAGTGCATTCTGCCTTCCATTCTTCATAGTTCACTGTCACAATGGGTTTATGGTAGCTTTCTGCAGAGCATACCATGACAAAGATAAAGCACTTAGACAAAGTCACAATAGTGGAAATCATACATGATAAGTACAGTTATTCCTGTTTTATAGGTATTTGGTGCGTAATGGCAATGGGCGTTGTCTTGTACACACAATTTAATATTGATAAGCGTGCCTTTGACTACTGGCATTCTTTGTATGTAAAACTGTCTTACTTGCTACTTTCACAGTGGTCACGCACATCTCTTTGTTTTGGTTAAGTGTGTTGTAATCTCCATCCTCTTGATGATAAAAAAGGAAAAAAGTTGCGAGGTCATCTTCAACCCTTAAATCTTTGAGCAAGAGGGAGAAATTCCCAGAAGAAAGCTGGTCCTTGAAGATTTGCGTCCTGTTTTTGTAGACTGGAAATTGGGGGTCGTTGTTCTCTTCTCCGTTGTATAAGGCATGGACCACTTGCTCCTCCTTCTGGTGCTTGAGTCTTGCTGTCCAGTAGAGTGTGAGTCTTGCTGGGACAATGGGTGCAGATGAATTCAGGCTGCAAGTCAACATGATGGACTTTCCAAGAATCCCAATGATGGGATGGCTCGACATCTGAGATGAGTCCACAACTGTTTAAGAAAAAAAGAGTTTGTTACAGGAAAGCACACACTTCATATGACAACATAAAACAGTTGTACCAATCTCTTTAAGATACTGTATGTTAATCATATTCTTCAAATAAAGGGGTATGTTACCTTAGTAGGGCCTATATACACTAAATGGCCAAAAGTATATGGACATGCCTTCAAATCAGTGAATTTGGCTATTTAAGCCACACCCGTTGCTGACAGGTGTATAAAATTGAGCACACAGCAATGCAATCTCCATAGACAAACATTGGCAGTAGAATGGCCCGTACTGAAGAGCTCAGTGACATTCAACGTGGCACTGTCATAGGATGCCACCTTTCCAACAAGTCAGTTCATCAAATTTCTGCCTTACTAGAGCTGCCCCTGTCAACTGTAAGTACTGTTATTGTAAAGTGGAAACGTCTCGCAGCAACAACATCTGAGCCGCGAAGTGGTAAGCCACACAAGCTCACAGAACAGGACGGCCAGTGTGAATCATCTGTCCTCGGTTGCAACACTCACTACCGAGTTCCAAACTGCCTCTGGAAGCAAACTCAGCACGATAACTGTTCGTCGGGAGCTTAATGAAATGGGTTTGCATGGCCCAGCAGCTTCACACAAGCCTAAGATCACCATGTGCAATGCCAAGCGTTGGCTGGAGGGGTGTAAAGCTCGCCACCATTGGACTCTGGAGCACTGGAAACACATTCTCTGGAGTGATGAATCACACTTCACCATCTGGCAGTCCGACAGACAAATCTAGGTTTGGTGGATGCCAGGAGAACGCTATATGCCACAATGCATAGTGCCAACTGTAAAGTTTGAAGGAGGAATAGTGGTCTGGGTCTGTTTTTCATGGTTCGGGCTAGGCCCCTTAGTTCCAGTGAAGGGAAATATTAACACTACAGCATACAGTGACATTCTAGACGATTCTGTGCTTCCAGCTTTGCGGCAACAGTTTGGGGAAGGCCCTTTCCAGTTTCAGCATGACAATGCCCCCATGCACAAAACGAGGTCCATACTCCAATTGTTTGTTGAGATCGGTGTGGAAGAACTTAACTGGCCTGCACAGAGCCCTGAGCTCAACACCATCGAGCACAACATACAGACTCAAATCTCTGGCCACTTAAATAAATTGACTTAATAAAGGTATCACTAGTCACTTTAAATAATGCCACTTTAATAATGTTTACATATCCTACATTACTCATCTCATATGTATATACTGTATTCTATACCACCTACTGCATCTTGCCTATGCCGCACGGCCATCGCTCATCCATATATTTATATGTACATATTCTTATTCATCCCTTTACATTTGTGTGTATTAGGCAGTTGTTGTGAATTTGATAGTGTATTTGTTAGATATTACTGCACAGTCGGAACTGGAAGCACAAGCATTTCGCTACACTCGCATTAACATCTGCTAGCCACGTGTAAGTGACCAATAACATCTGCTAGCCACGTGTATGTGACCAATAACATCTGCTAGCCACGTGTATGTGACCATTAACATCTGCTAGCCACGTGTATGTGACCATTAACATCTGCTAGCCACGTGTATGTGACCATTAACATCTGCTAACCACGTGTATGTGACCATTAACATCTGCTAGCCATGTGTATGTGACCATTAACATCTGCTAGCCACGTGTATGTGACCATTAACATCTGCTAACCACGTGTATGTGACCATTAAATCTGCTAGCCATGTGTATGTGACCATTAACATCTGCTAGCCACGTGTATGTGACCATTAACATCTGCTAGCCACGTGTATGTGACCATTAACATCTGCTAACCACGTGTATGTGACCATTAACATCTGCTAGCCATGTGTATGTGACCATTAACATCTGCTAGCCACGTGTATGTGACCATTAACATCTGCTAGCCACGTGTATGTGACCATTAACATCTGCTAGCCACGTGTATGTGACCATTAACATCTGCTAGCCACGTGTATGTGACCATTAACATCTGCTAGCCACGTGTATGTGACCAATAACGATTTGATTTGAAGTCCGTGCAGCAATGTTCTAACATCTAGTGGAAATCCTCCCCAGAAGAGTGGAGTCCAACTCCATATTAATGCCCATGATTTTGGAATGAGATGTTCTGACGAGCAGGTGTCCACATACTTTTGGTAATGTAGTGTATTATTAGTTGAACATTTTACAGGCTGTGGCTTTTATACTGCTACAGTAGCCTTCAGTTTGCACAATGCATTGGGAAAGAAGAGTGTTGTCAAGTCACTTCTGTGCAGCTCATACTATCTCTGTTTGAAGTTTGAAAATCCCCCACTACTTCATGTACTGTCTGATGTTTTGTTTCAATAGCAGACCGTAACCAAGTCTTTGCTCATTCAAAAAACAATAAAGAGAAACCCTAGCAAAAGATCCTGACTTTTACAAGTGTATGTTATTTTGGGAAATCTTATAGAAATAGGATGAACGTCATGCAATAACGTTTGAGCTTGGAAGTTGTTTTGTGAACTAGGCTCACAGGAGCTAGTTGTTTCCGTACCCCATTTGTAGCAGGACTACAAAAGAAAACCAATTTGGAAAGGCAGGCTACGACCATTCTGAGCATCACTGCTCCCCTCCAAAACTCTTGAGGTCATATGTTCAGAAATGTTTTGAGGGCTTACACAGAGTTAATCACAAACAAACACTGAGTAACAAGCATCGCAAGCTTGTGGTTAGAAATAGCTGCTTTCTATTTTCCTAACAGTGCATCTCAAATGTTATTGCATCAAGAGCAGATCGTTTTATCACATCATAACCAGTCTGGCTCTAAAGATTCAAGTTATTCCTATTAACCCACACCCCCTATCCTAGGGTATGGCGGGTGGTGAGCTATCTGGTACAAAATGTGTGCCATGGCATCACCAAGGTGGGTGACCAAGGTGGGTTTCCTCCCTCAAATTAGAAAAGTGTGTCTGGAAAAGCGCTGTAATAATCCAATCAATTGTGATTACAGTATTGTCAGTAGCCTGCCGGCATAGCCTACTTACAAATACTTGGTACACTAACGTAGCAGCACCGTGCATTTAGACAACCACGCCCTATCCAAACAGCACTTTTCTTCTCTTTTTGTATATCAATACATTTGGGGACATTATGTTGTAAATAAATAAATCATAAATTGTGCATTTGGTTGTATGTTGGGTTTGAATGTAAAGGCGTGTGGATAAAATGCCCAGGGACAGCCACGAGGGACACCATCATGTGCAAATCTACAATGCCACAACAAGAGAATAAAACTCACCAGATAACAGCCGAATACAAATCCATATTAGTCTGGCCATTGCTCTCAGGATATATGGATGAAAAAACTATCAAATAAACAGTCCTTTTTGTTTGGAGCTTACTGTCTACCGTGTCCCCACCTGCTCCTAAGTGGGAGGAAAGTTGAATGAGATACATGGTGTCCCTCCAGTGTGGCTCCTCCTTAACTGTGGTATGTTTATCCATTTCCGGTGTCAATCGTTCCATCAAATCCATGTTTACAAAATCCTCCTGTACAAACAACAACTTCAACACGCACTAGTAGTAGCATTTCGACCACAATGTCTCATTATCGTTGTCCTGTCACTCTTTCATGCACCTGTGCCAGTTGTGTGTGCTGAGTCAAAACGTTCTGTTTCTATCACAGGCTATTTCCGTAAGGTGGATGTTATGAGGAAGCGGTACACAGCAGATTTTTTTTGCTCAGCTAATGCTTTCCTTCTGCTTCAATGCAGGGCACACATTCCTGTCAGGAAGATCACAATATCACAATCAACAGTGCGCAGATCACTGGGATCATCAAGGTTCACCTTTTACCAAAATGCCTTTCGCGGAGCTGTCTCTCCCTCCTCTTGATGATAGACATGTTTTCGCGCCCTGCCTTCTATGTGATCTTCTGTCAGAATACTTGTTAGTCATATCGTTGCTTCTCTCTCCCCTCCTTATTTTCAAACACATCTCCTTATCTTACTCACCTGAAGCGTGTACCTCCCTTACGGAAACTATCTATGCACAGTTCATTACTTAATTACAATAGACAACTGAGAAATGACAAATGATAAGATATTAAACAATATCTAAATATACATCATGTACAACAAGATGATCATCATATTCTACTTCAACATTTTCCCCATAAAAGTCCATCAGGGCCTCCTGAGTGTCACAGTGGTCTAAGGCACTGCATCGCACTGCTAGCTGTGCCACCAGAGATTCTGGGTTCGAGCCCAGGCTCTGTCGCAGCCGGCCGTGACCGGGAGGCCCATGGGGCGGCGCACAATTGTCCCAGCGTTGTCCGGGTTAGGGAGGGTTTGGCCGGCAGGGATATCCTTGTCTTGGCGCAGTGCACGCTGACCAGGTCGCCAGGTGTATGGTGTTTCCTCCGACACATTGGTGTGGCTGACTTCCAGGTTGGATGTGCATTGTGTCAAGAAGCAGTGCTGCTTGGTTGGGTTGTGTTTTGGAGGACGCATGGCTCTCGACCTTCGCCTCTCACGAGTCCGTACGGGAGTTGCAGTGATGAGACAAGACTGTAACTACCAATTGGGGAGGGAAAAAAAAACGGCAAAAAAAATAGTCAATCAGTTTTATCATGATAACGCCATATTGAGGATGAAAAATCACACAATTCAGTTCAATGCAAGTGCAGAATAATACCTAGGGTCAGTAGTTTTCCTCATCATATGACCTGCCCAGTGGAGGCTCCTCAGAGGATGAAAGGGAGGACAATCCTCCTCAGTGAATTTCATACAAATTAAAATTGTAAAACATTAAAAAAGCTATCTGTTTTCAAATAAAACTATTCTAGATATAATCACGACACCAAACAATCGATTAAAACTAGTGGTGTAAAGTACTTAGTAAAAATGCTTGAAAATACCACTTAAGTCATTTTTTGGGGTATCTGTACTTTACTATTTATATTTTTGACAACTTTTCCTTTTACTTCACTACATTCCTAAAGAAAATAGTGTACTTTTTACTCCATACATTTTCCCTGACACCCAAAAGTACTTTTCACATTTTGAATGCTTAGCAGGAGAGGAAAATGGCCTAATTCACACATCAAGATAAGTAGTAACCACACAACACATTTTAAGACCGAGCCCTTAAATGGCTGCTTGCTTCTCTTGAGAAACCCCCCTTATCTGGAAATTACCCCACTTTAACCTAGGTGTATGTAAACTTCCGACTTCACTGTAAGACATTTGAAATTATTTCAACTTTTACTTTTGATATTTAAGTATATTTTAGTAATTGCATTTACTTTTGATACTTAAGTATATTTAAAACCAAATACCTTTAGACTTTTACTCAAGTAAGGTTTTACTGGGTGACTCACTTTTCCATGAGTCATTTTCTATTAAGGTATCATTGAACTTTTACTCAAGTATGACAATTGGTTACTTTTTCCACCACGGATTAAAACACACTATTTTGCAAAGAGGGTCTACAGTAGCCTCAGCAGCACTCTGTAGGGTAGCGCCATGGTGTAGCCAGAGGACCGCTAGCTTCTGTCCTCCTCTTGGTACACTGACTTCAATACAAAACCTAGGAGGGTCATGGTTCTCACCCCCTTCCATAGAATTACATAGTAATTATGACAACTTCCGGAGGACGTCGTCCAGCCTTTCAGAGCTCTTGCAGCATGAACGGACGTGTTGTCCACCCAATCAAAGGATCTGAGAATGAATCTAGTACTGAAAGCATAGGCTACAGCTAGCTAGCACTGCAGTGTATAACATGTGAGTAGTTGACTCAAAGAGAGAGAAAGAAAATAGTTAAACAGTTTTGAACAGGGGGGTGGGCTGTTTTAATAAGAAGGATCTGGGTGGTCATACACTTTTCCATAAGTAAGAACATGCAACACTTTGTTTGTTACATCTGGTTGCCAATAGATGCAGGTTTTTACTGGGTTGATGGGTGTTGACAATTTGAAGCGAACACATGACTGTTTGCTCCTCCAGGTATGTTAATAAAACTACTGCAAGAACTTTCCAAACATAAAAGGCAAGAGTTCAAACTGAACTCCATTTTTATAAATGTTCTTCTCAATGTACTCATTGGAGAAATTTCTCTGTGATGCATGGAATAAAAATTGGCCCAACAGAGATGACAAGTTTGGTGGAGACTCCCCCAAAAATACTAATATGGGCAGTGCATATTCATGTACAGACCTACACAAGCCTGGGACTTTCCTGCCTCATCGTTCATGCTTCTAGCTTATAGAGTTGGTTGAGTCATGCTGGTGGTTCCCTGCTCACTACACTGTGAACAAAAAAGGTCCTGTCGTTTTACATTAAATTACTTTATTTTTGAGATTCTTCAAATCTGTACATCTAAAACCACTTCATGTTTGGTCACTAACCTCCCTCCGCCATAGTACGCCCATTAGAAAATATTTTTTTATTTAACTGATTTTACATGAATTATCTCCTGTGATGGGTCTAATTTTCAATAGCTCACTGTTCATTTGAGCTATAGAGATAAAGACAAGTGTGATGTGTTCCTTGACATCTGACTCCAGTGAGATTTTTTCTTGAAATGTGTAGTCTGGCATTTCAGATTTAGATTTGATAATTTATCACAAAGTATTTTGGATGTAGTGATCTACTTTTTTTTTACCCCCTTTTCTCCCCAACTTCGTGGTGTCCAATTGTTAGTAATTACTATCTTGTCTCATCGCTACAATTCCTGTACGGGCTCGGAGAGACGAAGGTCGAAAGCCATGCGTCCTCCGAAACACAACCCAACCAAGCCGCACTGCTTCTTAACACAGCGCGCATCCAACACGGAAGCCAGCCGCATCAATTTGTCGGAGGAAACACCGTGCACCTGGCGACCTTGGTTCGTGTGCACTGCGCCCGGCCCGCCACAGGATTCGCTGGTGCGCTATGAGACAAGGATATCCCTACCGGCCAATCCCTCCTTAACCCAGATGATGCCAAGCCAATTGTGCGTTGCCCCAAGGACCTCTCGGTTGCGGCCGTCTGCGACAGAGTCTGAGTCTAGACCACTGCGACACCCGGGAGGCCCCTTGATCTACTTTTTTTTTTAAATACTTTAAGAAGTAAACTACATTTTTTAAAAGGGTGTCTTTATTGTGTACTGTAGCTCCATTCCATACATTTTGTGTCTGAAAAATTCCCTAGTCCATAATGATGCTTGAAAACATTGAGAGTGGAACTATTCAGGACAAAAAAATGTATTGCTTTGCCACAGTTTTTGCAGCAATACTTTAGTGCCTTGTTGAAATTAGGATGCATGTTTTGGAATATTTATATTTTGTAAAAGCTTCTGTCTTTTTGCTCTGTCAATTAGGTTAGTATTATGGAGTAACTACAGTGTTGTTGATCCATCCTCAATGGTCTCCCATCACAGCCATTCAACTCTGTAACTGTTTTAAAGTCACCATTGGTCTCATGGTGAAATCCCTGAGCAGTTCCCTCCCTGTCCAGTAACTGCTAGGAATGGTGCCTATATCTTTGTAGTGACTGGGTGTATTGATACACCATCCAAAGTGTAATTTTTTACTTCACCATGCTCAAAGGGTTATTTAATGTCTGTTTTTTGTTTTACCCATCTACCAATAGGTGCCCTTCTTTGTGAGGTGATGGAAAACCTCCCTGGTCTTTGTGGTCGAATCTGTGTATACAATTCACTGCTTGATTTAGGGACCTTACAGACAGGGTAACAGATTACGTGTAATCTACATGTATGGGATTACAAAAAAGGTAACTGTAATCCGTTACGTTACCAGAAAAATACTGTAATCAGATTACAGATACTTTTGAAAAACTAGTTAAATAATCGTTGACACTTCTCTGTTTTTTCAATGGCATTCAAATCAGCATTGAAAAAAGTTGCACGTTTAAGTTTGAAACCACTTTGATGTCAGAAACCATTACAAGTCAGAAAGCACTATGATGACACACCAAATGTGTTTGATGGATCGTGGGAAAAGAGCAGGAACAGGCTTTTGTAGGCTACAGTCCAAGCTATGTTTTCCAATGGTGCGACTGCTGTCGGCATCCAAAGATTATCCAACTTGAATTAATGTTTAGAGGTAAGGACGATAGCAGTGGTGTAGTCTACGGTGATACAGATATCACTTATTATTGATATCTACATAGCGCATTTACTGCTCTCTCATTTAGCTATTTGCGCAAAGTTTAAGCTGTCTATCAATCATTGCTTTTGAAACCAGTGGACCGCCAGTGGAAAATGCACTCATGCAACAGCTGCATAGTGAGGATCCAAGCCTACGAAATAGAAAAGGGGCTTTAATTGCTCAATCTAATTCATGCTGATACTTTTTTTATCCATTGGTCTAAAGGACACATGCTCAAACTTGCACACTTTTGATAGACTTAAAAGGGGCAATATGAAGTTGCTACGTCCATTTAGACGTATAAATGATATACAGTTGAAGTCGGAAGTTTACATACACTTAGGTTGGAGTCATTAAAACAAACTATAGTTTTGGCAAGTCGGATAGGACATGTATTTAGTGCATGACACAAGTAATTTTTCCAACAATTGTTTACAGACGGATTGTTTAATTTATATTTCACTGTATTTCACAATTCAGTGTCAGAAGTTTACATACACTAAGTTGACTGTACTTTTAAACAGCTTGGAAAATTCCAGAAAATGATATCATGGCTTTAGAAGCTTCTGATAGGCTAATTGACATCATTTGAATCAATTGGACGTGTACCTGTGGAAGTATTTCAAGGCCTACCTTCAAACTCAGTGCCTATTTGCTTGACATCATGGGAAAATCAAAACAAATCAGCCAAGACCTCAGAAAAAAAATTGTACACCTCCACAAGTCTTGTTCATCCTTGGGAGCAATTTCCAAATGCCTGAAGGTACCACGTTCATCTGTACTAACAATAGTATGCAAGTATAAATACCATGGGACCACACAGCAGCCATACCGCTCAGGAAGGAGACGCGTTCTGTCTCCTAGAGATGAATGTACTTTGGTGCGAAAAGTGCAAATCAATCCCAGAACAAAAGCAAATGACCTTGTGAAGATGCTGGAGGAAACAGGTACAAAAGTATCTATATCCACAGTAAAAAAGAGTTCTATATCGACATAACCTGAAAGGCCGCTCAGCAAGGAAGAAGCCACTCCTCCAAAAAACTCATAAAAGCGCCAGACTACGGTTTGTAACTGCACATGGGGACAAAGATTATACCTTTTGGAGAAATGTCCTCTGGTCTGATGAAACAAAAATAGAACTGTTTGGCCATGATGACCATCGTTAAGTTTGGAGGAAAAAGGGGGAGGCAAGCTGAAGAACACCATCTCAAACGTGAAGGACGGGGGTGGCAGCATCATGTTGTGGGGTTGCTTTGCTGCAGGAGGGACTGGTGCACTTCACAAAATAGATGGCATCATGAGGTAGGAAAATTACGTGGATATATTGAAGCAACATCTCAAGACATCAGTCAGGAAGTTAAAGCTTGGTCGCATATGGGTCTTCCAAATGGACAATGACCCCAAGCATACTTCCAAAGTTGTGGCAAAATGGCTCAAGGACAACAAAGTCAAGGTATTGGAGTGGCCATTCCAAAGCCCTGACCTCAATCCTATAGAAGATTTGTGGGCAGAACTGAAAAAGTGTGTGCGAGCAAGGAGGCCTACAAACCTGACTCAGTTACACCAGCTCTGTTGAGAGGAATGGGCCAAAATTCACCCAACTTATTATGGGAAGCTTGTGGAAGGTTACCCGAAACGTTTGACCGAAGTTCAACAATTTAAAGGCAATGCTATCAAATACTCATTGAGTGTATGTAAACTTCTGATCCACTGGGAATGTGATGAAAGAAATAAAAACTGAAATAAATCATTCTCTCTATTATTATTCTGACATTTCACATTCTTAAAATAAAGTGGTGATCCTAACTGACCAAATTAGGTCGTTTTTAGCCAGGCAGAGTCATTTTTTTGAGTGTGGTCAGTAGGTTAGAGCTACAGTGTGGTAGACGGGAAGATGGCAGTTTTCTAAAACAATAATTGACCAACATTGACATGCAGGAAAACATCAAAAAATGTTTGCAGAAGTAGGTTAGAAACTAGAATAAGGAAGTCTGCTGTACGGTACCAACAGATTGAAAACAATATACAATATTACATTTCGTAACACTTTTCACAACACCACTCAACTGTCACATATCTACATTACAAAATCCATATGTACGTGTGAGTAGAATGCATGTCGTACCATGCGTATCGGTGCCTGTGTGTATGTCTCTTCACAGTCCCCTGTGTGTATGTCTCTTCACAGTCCCCTGTGTGTATGTCTCTTCACAGTCCCCGCTGTTACATAAGGTGCATTTTTATCAGTTGTTTATCTGATTCTACTGTTTGCATCAGTTACCTGATGTGGAATAGAGTTCCAGGTAGCCATGGCTCTATGCAGTACTGTGCGCCTCCCATAGTCTGTCCTTGACTTGACTTGACATTTACAAGTCATTTAAGGGCCAGCCGTGCTGCTCTGTTCTGAGTCAATTGTAATTTTTTTCTAGGTCCCTCTTTGTGGCACCTGACCTAACAGTAGTCCAGTTACGACCATACTAGGGCCTGCCTTGTTGATAGTGTTGTTAAAAAGGCAGAGCAGCGTTTTTTAATGGACAGACTTTTCCCCATTTTTAGTTACAGATGTATGAACATGACAGTTTACAATCCAGGGTTACTCCACTTGCTCAATTTCCACATCATTCATTACAAGATTTAGTTGAGGTTAAGGGTTTAGTGAATGATTTGTCCCAAATACAATGCTTTTAGTTTCTGAAATATTTAGGACTAACTTATTCCTTGCCACCCATTCTGAAACTAACTTGCAGCTCTTTGTTAAGTGTTGCAGTGATTTTGCTCGCTGTAGTAGCTGACGTGTAAAATGTTGAGTCATCCACATACATAGTCACACTGGCTTTACTAAAAGTGCAGCTTCTGGTTGCTCCTCAAACCACAGACCAGAAAATATTATTTACATTAACAACATAGGAATCACTACAAAATCTATTTTAGGCCCAGCCTTTGGAGCTTTGGTTTTCCTAGATATGGCGACTACATTGTGATCACTACATCTGATGGATTTGGTTACTGCTTTAAAGTCCATTTTTCTGCAGCATTAATAAAAATGTGATCAATACAATACACCGTTTTAATTCCTGTGCTGTTTGTAACTACCCTGGTAGGTTGACTGATAACCTGAACCAGGTTGCAGGCTCTAGTTACAGTTTGAAGCTTTTTCTTGAGTGGGCAGCTTGATGAAAGCCAGTCAAGATTTTAATCACCCAGAAAACATACCTCTCTGTTGATATCACATACACTTTCAAGCATTTCACACATTATCCAAATACTGATTGTTAGCAATTGGTGGTCTATAGCAGCTTCCCACCAGAATGGACTTTACGTGAGGCAGATGAACCTGTAGCCATATTACTTCAACAGTATTTAACATGAGACCCTCTCCAAGCCTCACAGGAATGTGGTTCTGAATGAAAACGGTGACACCATCACCATTGGCATTTCTGTCTGATCTGTATATGTTATAACCATCTCAAACTCCATTTTAGAACAAGGCTGTAGTGTAAATAAATGTGGAAAAAGTTAAGGGGTCTAAATACTTTCCGAATGCACTGTATGTTAATGTGGGCTATTTTTAGCACTTTTCTGGGATGCTTGATTGTTTTCATTGCTTTACTGGGAAGGTTAGGAGAAGAAGACATGGTAATGTTATTTATGTTAGTGCAGGATGAGTTGCACACAGTGGACTCTGCCTCATTGCTAACAGGAAGACTCTGGTTCATAGGCATAAACTAGATTACTTACATTGTGTCTTCCAACGCCCCTGGGATAATGTACATTTTCTGAAGCATTATGACAACTCAGTGACACAACTCCTAACCGTCACATAATTTGTTGAACCTTTCACAGGCCCACGAGAAGCAGGATAGCATACGCCCGCAGCTCCCGGCATTAGGTCCAGACCTTCCACAGCAGGCAGAGCCCCGTTAGGTCCAGACCTCCCACAGCAGGCAGAGCCCCATTAGGTCCAGACCTCCCACAGCAGGCAGAGCCCCGTTAGGTCCAGACCTCCCACAGCAGGCAGAGCCCCATTAGGTCCAGACCTTCCACAGCAGGCAGAGCCCCGTTAGGTCCAGACCTCCCACAGCAGGCAGAGCCCCGTTAGGTCCAGACCTCCCACAGCAGGCAGAGCCCCATTAGGTCCAGACATCCCACAGCAGGCAAAGCCCCGTTAGGTCCAGACATCCCACAGCAGGCAGAGCCCCGTTAGGTCCAGGCCTCCCACAGCAGGCAGAGCCCCGTTAGGTCCAGACCTCCCACAGCAGGCAGAGCCCCGTTAGGTCCAGACCTTCCACAGCAGGCAGAGCCCCGTTAGGTCCAGACCTCCCACAGCAGGCAGAGCCCCGTTAGGTCCAGACCTCCCACAGCAGGCAGAGCCCCATTAGGTCCAGACATCCCACAGCAGGCAAAGCCCCGTTAGGTCCAGACCTCCCACAGCAGGCAGAGCCCCGTTAGGTCCAGGCCTCCCACAGCAGGCAGAGCCCCGTTAGGTCCAGACCTCCCACAGCAGGCAGAGCCCCGTTAGGTCCAGACCTCCCACAGCAGGCAGAGCCCCGTTAGGTCCAGACCTCCCACAGCAGGCAGAGCCCCGTTAGGTCCAGGCCTCCCACAGCAGGCAGAGCCCCGTTAGGTCCAGACCTCCCACAGCAGGCAGAGCCCCGTTAGGTCCAGACCTCCCACAGCAGGCAGAGCCCCGTTAGGTCCAGACCTCCCACAGCAGGCAGAGCCCCGTTAGGTCCAGACCTCCCACAGCAGGCAGAGCCCCATCAGACCCAGAGAGAGGGAAAGAAGAGTCAGCGTAGTTGGAGTCAGCACAGCCGTTGCAGGCACAGGCAGTCCCAGCGATGAAGGCGGCGGTAGATCAGGCACCAGGGCAGCGAAGCTATTCCTCATGTCAATCTGTTCCGGACCCCTAGCAGACACCCCAGTCCACTGGCTCCAGGTTTTGGGTAAAGTGGGCCTCAGACTGTGCTGAGTTACACAGCCTGTTGACCTTTGACCCCTGGGTCCTGTAGTACAGAGCCAGTCAGAACGCTGATGGCCACACCCCTCCAGGTAGACACCAGGGAACCGCTAGGAGCCTCTACACAGGATGCCCTCTCCTTTCTAGGTGTCTTTATTCAGTAATGTTGTGTATTTGTATTAACGCTACTGGTCCCAATTTGCCATTTTGTCTCTGTTAAAGGCTGGATTCAGTTGTCATTCTAGTTTCTGGCACCTGGGCTTGAAATGTGCCAGGTCCACAGATCAATCTGCTTAATATTTTATGTTCACATATTTCTCCAACGTCAGCTAAAGTTAAACAAATAACATTTATCAAATCATGTGTACTGGAAGAAAACCACCAATGGGTTGAAATTCCTGAAGTCAGGCGCTCCAAAGGAGAGTCAGGTATTAACTGGGGTCGATCAAGGGTAGAAAAAAAATTCTCAGCGGTCCCCGTTTCACCCATTGAATTTCTGACAGGGACCAATAGGTTTGTGAGGGAGAGGCCATAGATATGCAGAGAGCGTGAACCCAGAGCACGTAGATTCCAAGGGAAGGAGAGGAAGACTGACAGAGAGAGAGAAGGGGACAGATAGAGGGAGGTCTTTGTGTTTCTCTCCACTGTTTGAAGCCTATAGCCCGCTTTGCCACACTCAGGCCCAGTGACTGGCCCGGACCCACTTGGTCTTCTGTTTGCTTTAGAACCCAACGGACAGCACACACACACACCCCTGTGTACTTAGAAAGTATACTGAGGGAGACACACATACACTTAGTTTTGATCGTCCAGATTCACATTTCCATACTTTTTCTACTTTTAACACACATACACACTAATTAATAGTTCAGTGGGAGCCTGCAGAAAGGGAGCCGTTGTCCCGCTGGTGAAATAATGAAACAGGCTGGCCAGTGGCTTTGGTAGGGGTTGCTATGGGTACACTGGGAACGGGGAGAGGGGTGGGTGAGAGGACTGGACTCAGTGAGAGCGACTCGAACATTCCAACCCTGATCGTTGCACATTTGAAGCAGAATTCCCATGGGATAGAAGAAGTGGACTCAGTGAAAGGGAGATCACACAGACAACTTAAAGACAAAGAGAAGGAGAGAGAAAGGTTGAAAAGAAAGAGAAAGAATAAGGGAGCAGGGAAAGAGAGAAAGAATGGAAAGCTGAAGACTTCTCATTAACAAATAGGTAAGTCAAATAAAATGTTATTCGTCCCATGCTTCGTAAACAACAGGTTAGACTAACATTGAAATAAATACTTACTTACGGGCCCTTCCCAACAACGCAGAGATAGAATTTCAATTCAATTTTGTTGAACAAATGTGGAATAGACATTGAATTGACGCCTGTGCCTAGTGGGTGGGTCTGTGTGTGTTATTTGTGTTTTTTCTGGTGGGTGTGTGTCAGATAGGTATGACTCATTTCTAGAACTCTTTTTGTTTTAGTTCCAGTAACTGTGTCTTACTGTTCACCTTTCCATGGAGGGGGAGAACAAAAAAAACCTACCCCCACAGTAGAACACCGTCATATTTTGTTGCTGACAACGACCTCTTAATTTTCTACAACTGATGGGACGCACCACCTGCCTAAAAATGACCCAGAGAGGAGGGAGAGAGTTGGTGATAGAGGGGAGGTGGAGAAAGAGAGAGGCAGAGTACAGATCGATAGAGATAAAGAATAGAAAAGAAAGCACAGAATATTCTCCAATGAAACAGTAGGACCATATACACACTGGAACCAGTGTTCAATTAATACACTGCTTAGTGTAAAACTGTATTCAAATATTTCCCAGAGTGCCTTGCCTTTCGAGTGAATTTTAGAGTTACCACCCATGAAAAATGAAATGAAAGTAATTGTCTGAGGATGGTGCTGGACCATCTAACATAAAATGAAAATGGGACAGTTTGATGAAAAAGCTTTAAATAAAGGATAAAATCTAGGTCATGTGACAAGATTGTCCAAAACAAAGGGCCCTAATAATAACATATAGAACACACCAAACAGGAAAATGTTACATTTTAGAATTAGCTGCTAGGTAAGTGGATGAGTGTCAGCTAGCGCTGCCAGCCCATCACACACTGTCTGGAATGTGGTAGACTTTAGGAAATAATTAAGCAGAAGTTTATGAGTGTCTCTACAACAGATTGGGTGTGGGCTGTTGGCTCTTTGTAATGTTCTGGTCATGGTCAGTAAGTGAGAGCAACGGTGTGGTGGATAGCAGTCTTCAAAACAATCATTTACCAACATTGACGTGCAGGAAAAGAGATTAAAAAAAATGCTAAATGCTAAAGTAAAATAGAAACTACATAGAATAAGGAAGCCCCTTCCACCAGAGTGGAAACACATGTTTTTTGTTTTTTTTTCTTAGGAAGTCAGTCAATTTACTGTTGAGTTAGAAAAGTAGAATACACAAGGTGCAATTGTGAAATGTGGTTGTGCATCAGCAGTTTTTCTCTTATGTCAGTCACTAACCAGGTTTCCATCCAACCTTTTTATGCGAGTAAAGTCTATGTCAGATAAAATAAATGACATGACAGGTCTGATGGAAACAGAACCTTTTTTGGTTATCTTTCCAAACGTTTGGCAAAACAAAATATGCTAGAAAAGGTGGGTTCTTTTTGAGTCTGTAAAATGTATTTAGCAAGAAATGGAGGAAACGCTTTTATGAGCTAATGTTAATATAATAACCTTCATATCGAAGTAAACTTAGAGTCACACGCTGGCATGTTGTGTGTGGTCCTCCCATTATGACTCGTCGGGAAAGCATGCCGTTTATTAGGCTACAGATTGAATAAATGATGATTAACTTCACAGGGTGGTGAAAGTGCACGGTGATGAGCTTGATGCTCATTTCTGAGGGTCTTATTCTGGTGTCATGATAATCTTGCTCTTTTGTCCATAATAATAATCTCATCATGTAGGCTATACGTGCGCTCTAGCCAACAGCGTGCAGATACCTCTGTTGGCTAGAACGCACGTGCCAATACCATAGTGGACACACTCGCAATATAACGCGAATACATTTTTTGTGAGAAAACCATCAGTAATTTTGAAAATGCGATGTAAAACCATGTAACTTGTATTTTTTATTCAGTACATAGGAATTGAATATCAAAAGGTATTGTTATTTGCACTATGTCTTCACACACAGCCTTATCTGCATCAAATCAATTTAATAGAAACATCTCTGGTGGGAAAATGCACATTGTTTTTATCCCCCGAGAGTCGATTGACACACCAGTGTGTAACTTCTGTTTGTAGCATCCATACCGTTTGGGCTACAAACGAATGTGACCCCCACAAGTGTCACGGGACTTGTCTGAAGGTAACATGTACTGGTAAAAAATATATATATATATATGGAGAAAAAAATATCTACCAATAGGCACCCTTCTTTGTGATGTATTGAAAACCTCCCTGGTCTTCGTGGTTGAATCTGTGTTTGCTAGACTGGGGGACCTTACAGATAATTGTATGTGTGGGGTACAGAGATGAGGTAGTCATTCAAAATCACTATTGCACACAGACGGAGTCCATGCAAGTTATGTGACCTAAGTTAATTGTTACTCCTGAATTTATTTAGGCATGCCATAAAACGTTTGAATACTTTGTCTCAAGACATTTCAGATTTTTTTATTTATTAATTAGTAGGACAATGACAATCTCAATTTAATCAATTTAAAGTTCAGGCTGTAACACAACAACATGTGGAAAAAGTCAAGGGGCTATGAAGACTTTCTAAAGGCACTGTATATAAAGGTTTCCTCAACTCGGTCCTGGGGCCACCCCTGGGTGCAAATTTTGATGTTTGTCCTAGCACTACACAGTGCTTGGTTTGGGAGACACTGCTGTATATGATTTCTGATTCAATGATAGCATCTTAAGTCTAGAGCAGTGGTAGAAAAAGTAGATAATAGAAAATGACTGATGTGAAAGTAACCCAGTAAAATATGACTTTAGTAAAAGTCAAAGTATTTGGTTTTAAATATACTTAAGTATCAAAAGTAAATGAAATTGCTCAAATACACTGAAGTATGAAAAGTATAAATCATTTCAAATTCCCTACATTAACCAAGCCAGATGATGCTTTTCTTTTAGTTACGTATAGCCAGTGGCACACTAACATCATTTACAAACTAAGCATTTGTGTTTAGTGAGTCTGCCAGATCAGAGGCAGTACGGATGACCAGAGATGTTCTCTTCATAAGTGTGTGAAGACAGACAGAGTGGGAGGGTCGTCACACACCCTTGATCTAGAAGGTGCATTGCATGCCTTAACTTCAGGAGAGAGGCAGCCATGATATTTTATTTAAGATAACAGTGGAGATTGATTCATTTCAGTTTGACATTTTTTAACTGTGTATGTTGCTGGTTATTATTGCAATTTAATAACTGTATTATAAGTAGAAAATATTCTGTCACGTTTTAAAACCTCTTTGGGCTGCAATCCCGTTAACGGGATGATATGACAACAGCCACTGAAAGTGCAGGGCGCCAAACTCAAAACAACAGAAATCTCATAATTAAAATTCCTCAAACATACATGTATCTTATCCCGTTTTAAAAGGTATTCTTGTTGTTAATCCCACCACAGTGTCCGATTTCAAATAGGATTTACGGCGAAAGCACCACAAACGATTATGTTAGGTCAGCACCGTCACAATAAAACACAGCCAATATTCCAGCCAAAGAGAGGAGTCATAAAAACCACAAATAGAGATAAAATGAATCACTAACCTTTGATGAGCTTCATCAGATGACACTCATAGGACTTCATGATACACAATACATGTATGTTTTGTTTGATAAAGTTCATATTTATATTAAAAAAATCTGAGTTTACATTGGCGCGTAATATTCACTAGTTCCAAAAACATCCAGTGATTTTGCATAGCCACATCGATTCAACAGAAATACTCATCATAAATGTAGATGATAATACAAGTTATACACATGTAATTATAGATATGCCTATCCTTAATGCAACTGCTGTGTCAGATTTTTTTTTAACTGTACTGAAAAAGCAAACCATGTAATAATCTGAGACGTCGCTCAGAACAATCAAGTCAAAATAGCCGCCATGTTGTAGTCAACATAAACCATTAATTACATGCTAAATATTCCCTTACCTTTGATGATCTTTATCAGAATGCACTCCAAGGAATCCCAGGTCCACAATAAATGTTTGATTTGTTCAATAATGTCCGTTATTTATGTCCAATTAGCTACTTTTGTTAGCTCGTTTGGTATACATATCCAAACGCTCGTTCTGGTCAGCGTTACGTTGGACAAAAACTTCAAAAAGTTATATTACAGGTCGAAGAAACATTTCAAACTAAGTACAGAATCAATCATTAGGATGTTTTCAACATTAATCTTCAATAAGGTTCCAACTGGAGTATTCCTTTGTGTTTTCAGGAGCCATGGAACACAGGTCGCTATCATGTGCAATGCGCATGACCAGAAAATGGCTGACTGCCAGACACCTGATTCATTCTGCTGTCATTCAGTCCCACAACACAGTAGAAGCCTCATTCAAATTTCTATAGACGGTTGACATCTAGTGGAAGCCATAGAAAGTGCAACATCATTCATATCTCAAGCGGATTTCAATGGAAACTGTTGAGTACATTCCAGCCTCAGATTTCTCACTTCCTGTTTTGATTTCTCCTCAGGTTTTTGCCTGCCATATGAGTTATGTTATACTCACAGACATCATTCAAACAGTTTTAGAAACGTCAGGGTGTTTTCTATCCAATACTAATAATAATATGCATATATTAGCAACTGAGACTGAGGAGCAGGCAGTTTACTTTGGGCACCTTATTCATCCAAGCTACTCAATACTGCCCCCCAGCCATAAGAAGACCATACAGCATGTAGAGCAGCAGTAGTAACAACCTGACATAGGGGAAGTGATAAAAATACGAAATGAATCATACAGTAGCAGAGAGTACACAATGGTTGTTTACTTGAATATATCCACAGTAACACTGCTATTCAGTACAGTATAAATGGCCATGGCCCTAAGACTGATTGGACTGTACCAGAGTGCCACAATGTCAGAGTCGCTCCTACGCCCCTGATTATCCATAACAGGTCTTACAGTTCCAGCTCCCTACACACACGCCCTTGACAAAACATTTTCTGATGATGACTCATTTTGACCTTCTGTGTATCATTTTTGTTAATGAAATTGATTTTTTATTTATTTAACTAGGCAAGTCAATTAAGAACAAATTCTTATTTACAATGACAGCCTACCAGGGTACAGTGGGCTAACTACCTTGTTATGGGGCAGAAAAAAATACTTAACTCGTCAGCTTGGGGATTCGATCCAGCAACCTTTCAGGTACTGTCCCAACACTCTAACCACTAGGCTACCTGCCACCGAAGTAGTACCCTTATATTTATGAAAATGGAATAGTGCCCACTATGAATGTGACCATCAAGTCAGAATATGACATTTACAGTAAGAGATGGATAAGACGGTGGCCTACATGCAGTGGTGGTAAAAGTACCTAATTTTCATTCCTGAGTAAAAGTATAGATACGTTAATAGAAAGTTACTCAAGGAAAATCAAATCAAGTAAAAGTTACCCAGTAAAATACTACTTGAGTAAAAGTCTAAAAGTTGGTTCTAAATATACTCAAGTATCAAAGTAAATGTAATTGATCAAATATATTTAAGTATCAAAAGTTAAAGTTAAAGTATAAATAATTTCAATTTTCTTATTTTAAGCAAAGCAGATGGCACATTTTTTATTGTATTAATTTTTAAACCTTTATTTAGTCAGTTAAGAACTAATTCTTATTTACAAAGACGGCCTACCAAAAGGCAAAAGGCCTCCTGGACTGGGGCTAGGATTCCAAATCAAATAAACAATACACACATCACAACAAGAGAGACACCACAACCCTACATACATAGAGACCTAAGACAACAACAGAGCATGGCAGCAACACAGCATGGTAGCAACACAAGTTGACAACTACATGGTAGCTACACAACATGGCAGCAGCACAACATGGTAGCAGCACAAAACATGGTACAAACATTATTGGGCACAGACAACAGCACAAAAGGCAAGAAGGTGGAGACGACAATACATCACGCGAAGCAGCCACAACTGTCAGTAAGTGTCCATGATTGAGTTTTTAAACCAACCGAAGGAGATAAAACTGTTCAGTTTGAGTGTTTTTTGCAGCTCATTTCAGACGCTAGCTGCAGCGAACTGAAAAGAGGGATGTGTGTGCTTTGTTTTTAAAATGTATAGATAGTGAGTACGCCAGATCAGAGGCAGTAGAGATGACCGCGTATTCTCTTGATAAGTCCGTGAAGTGGACCATTGTCCTGTCCTGCTAAGTATTCAAAATGTAATGAGTACTTTAGGGCGTCAGGGAAAATGTGGGGAGTAAAAAGTACATTATTTTCTTTAGGAATGTAGTGACGTAAAAGTAAAAAATTGCCAAAAATATAATTAGTAAAGTAAAGTACAGATACCCCCAAAAAACAACTTAAGTAGTACCACATACATGACATGACATTACACAATACATGACATTACATGGCTCAGCAGAATAGGGTTTCAAAAGGGGGATATATTACTGGAAACTTAAGTTTTCCAGTAAATTACCAGAATTGTGTTATCTTCAAGGATTTTATGTTATCTACCAAAAGACATCTAGGGCTCCATTTGGGTCCTAATTGACCACAAAAATCAACATTTTGCCATGCCCATATCAGTCTCCGGACTTGAACCCCATTTAAAACTGATGGTTTGAATTTAAGAGGACAGTCCATAAGCACAGACAAAGGATATCAAGGATTAGGATAGAAATAGGATATAAAATAATATCATAAAAAAAAAAAATTGGAGCATCCAGACACATCACCCACTATGCCTTGGGATTGTGTGTGTATGTTTTGGATAGGCCCAGCAACCCACCCATGGGATTTTTTACATGGCCGGCAGGGTCGCAGTGTGTTCCACTGTCCTGGCAACCACGTTGGCATCTCGTCTCCTCTCTCGCCCAGACACTTACTGGAACCACGCAGGCAGGAAGTAATCTCACTCAAGCACTGGCCCTCGGTGGAAAAGCCTAACTTTCCATCTGTTTTGTCATCCCTGCAGTGGACAGTTTTCTTGGTTGCTAGCAACAACGGCGCCACACAAACACAAACATGAATGAATGAATGTGTCCCTACTCTCAATGAGGTAAACATGCTAACATATTAGTCAGTAAACAGTGTATTGGTGTGCTTTGGTGAGTGAGTCATGACTGAGAGGGTTTGAATGGTACAAATCATGCATGGTGCTTTATAATGATGTATCTGTTCAGTGGAACAAGCCTGTGGGACGTTGAGATTTACCCATGAGCCCCTATGTCACAACATTCCTAGGAAGACAAACAGGAGAGGTGGGTAGTTATATTGTAGTTTGTTTGACCATTGCTGTTACCGACATAAATATTTTTTTCATGTCTGCATTCTTTTCACACCTCAGTTTCACAATGTTAGTAGTTTCCTGCTTCCGTCTCACAGCAAATTCTCCAGTGTTAAATTAACGCAAAGTGTGGACCTGTATAGACACTGGAACATTGTTAAAGGTCGTGATGAACAGTCAAAATCATGTTTGGATGATATTTGGATGAAACCAGATCAAAGTGTGATGACTAAAGTATGAAAATTGACTGTTGCTTCTACATTGATAAAGTTTGATCATAAAGTTACCTAAAGGTACCTTCCCCATGTCAAACTTGAATTCATTATAAAGGGGACAAGGTGACATCATCCCAACTCTCATTTTAATACACCTAATGGTAACTTGATATTATCTTACCTAATTTAAATAAGTACCGCCTTGGAACCAACATCATAGAAGCAGTTGTCAAGTCAACATGTCCTTCAGTGCTGCTGTGAACCGCATCACAAGAGACATGCAATTTCAATGTTGTTTGAGTTGTTTTGTGGATCACCAAATTTTCTTGAGCTGATTTTCCTACAACACTGCTAGTAGTTAGCCGTGAAAGAAAAACACATTTTCAGAATGACTGTTCAGGACCTTTAAATAATAAAATATTAACGATGACATATCCACTTAGGATCTCACTCTGTGATGCCCATAGGACTGAAAATAGATGAATGAAACAACCATGTCTCTGTCATTAACAAAATCAATAATGGGTGGTAACTCTACAACTCACTTGAATGGCAAAGCACTCTGGGAAATATGGAAATCAAGCTTTACACTTAGCAGTGTGTTAATTCGGGGCGGCAGGTAGCCTAGTGGTTAGAGTGTTAGGCCAGTAACCGAAAGGTAGCTGTATCAATATTCCGAGCTGACAAGGCAAAAATCTGTCATTCTGCGCCTGTAAATAAGAATTTGCTCTTAAATAACTTGCCTAGTAACAAAAAAAATACACTCTTCAGTGTCTATTCAAGTCCACACTTTGAGTGTTAATTTAACACAGGGTATTTTTACTGTGTATCAGTTGTTGATTCAAAGAGATACAGTATACATGAGTATAAGTATATTTATTGTGCGCCTGTTTTTTTGGTTGGTGTTTTTCTTTTACATATGCATGTGTGTTTCTCTGGGAAAGAATGTGTTTTATGTACTAGTTGGAACACATACACACAAACACACTCAGTAACGGCAGTAATATTAATGAGGACCATCAGGCCATGTGTCCATGGGTCTTCTCCCTCTAGTGTATGACGTGAAGAGACCACTGTGTACTTCCGTTACCCTGTCACAGGCCAACAGACTCCTGTTTAAAATCCAAGTCTACATAGCTTTTCAAAGGACAAGAATGTAATGCACATTGGCTATATTGTCTCCTTTTTTTGCAGCTTGTATTAGTTGAAAGCATTTCAGATGAAATGTATGGGAGTCAGTGCTATTTTAATCATGTAAGTGGTATCGATTAGTCTGAATTGGAGTGATAAAAATGTTTTTAGTAGTACCATATTCTAACTGCAGGTGGAAGCTTGAGATACATCACTGACATGGAGAGGAAGGTGCAGTTAGAAGAAGAGGAGGAGAGAGAGAGGGAGGAAATAAGGGAGGGAGGGAGTGAAAGCGAGTGACATGGGGAGAAAATGGGCAGAGAATTTGTGTCTGTCATGTCATCACTGAAGACTGTCCGTGGTATCCCGTGTTCAGAGAGTAAGCCTAAGTCCTCTCTATCTTTCTTTCTCCTCTCCTCTTTTTCTCCCCAATGCTCTCTGTCCCCCCCTCCTCTCTCTGCTTCTCTGTCTGAGCTGACCGTTTCTCACCCTTGCGTCTGCTAGACAGGGGTGCGGAGTTCCAGCGTGTCTCCCAGCAGATGTGGAAGGCTAAGTTGCTGCGTCAGGAGCAGAGCTAAAAGGCTAACATCTGAGAAGCAGAGAGGACGACAACTTGCCTCCCTGACCACCGCCATCCCTGTAAGTAGCCATACATTTAATAGTCAAGCCACACCTTGAGTCATTTATCATACGGGAATCTGTTAAAGTGCCTGCCTTATGTCTGTGTGCGCATGTGTGTATACGTAACAGACATAGAAAACGAGAGAGAAGGAGATTGGATTTGGAGGGAAAAGGAGAGAGGATTTGGAGAGGCAGAGAAAGGGGGAGAGAGAGGGAGAAAGGGGGAGAGGGGGGAATTGGGTGCCTGCTTGCGGCCGCATGTGGAACATGATGTCAGAGGAATGCTCTGTGCCTCTCCTCATAGCTGTCTGGAACAGCAGCCACCTTCCCTCCCTCCCGCCCTCCCTCTCCTTCAGCATCCGGCCCTGCAGCTGGAGCCTGCGGCGAAGGGAGGGAAATGAGGAAAGGAGGGAGAGAGAGAAGAAGATAGTAGGGCAGAGGGAGAATAACTCTGGAGAGCGAGATGAGTGAGACTTGGACAGTAACGGAGTGGAAATAAGGAGGGAGATATCTAAACAGGAGTTTATAGCGCTGCATAGGCTTTGAGTATTGCAGACCTGTGAGTCAGGGTTGTGGTCTGGAGGAGGAAGGGAACAGTAGTCCATTAGAGCTTGGGCTCCGGTAATGAAGACTGGGCTGTGGTTCTGTGTACTTAGCAGGGGTCAGGTGACTGAAGGATACAGTGGCTGCAGGCAGAGGGATTTCGAAGCAGTCAGACACTTAGCACAGAATGGTAGTAAGTTTGCACCGTGTTGTATGAAGCTGCTGAGGTTTAGGTTTAGATTTAAGGCCAGTGGCATATTCTGTCTAAAGACTGAGAATTGTTTTGTGCTGTGTGATGGATAATACATGTTGATGCTAAGATGAGGATTGGGATCGGCATAGCCAATCCTCTGCAAGGCTGGGTTTTCAAACAAATATATCCTCTTAAGTTAGAGAGAAAATATAGTCTGAATATGGCACTGTTTTAGCAACTGAAACCCTGATAAGCGCTATACACAGTTTATATAAGAGAAAAATAAAAAGGGTTCTTTGTGACCAGATCAATCTTTCTTTTTTTCCCATCTACGTACATTATGTCCAACCGTGATGCCAATCACAGCATCGGAAAGTCCTTGCTTCCTGAAGTCAAGATGGCTTATTCATCCCACTTTTCCTTCGCTCCTCAATGGGGAAAGAAAGAGGCAGTGTTTTATTTTTCCTGACAGTTTTAATGTGGCTGGCCACAGCCTTTACCGCAGCGCGGCGCAGGCACTTTTATAGACAGCCAAATGCCATCTGCAGTAGCCCAGGGCCTGGAAGGACCTCGCCCTAATAAAGTAGTGGAGCAAAAAAATAAGTGGCTCAATTGCGTCTGCGGTAGCCAGACTGAATTCAGCTGGCTGTCTCTCACAGCCCTTAAACCAATAAACTGGAGATGTTAATCAGTAGCAGCTAGGTTACTGTAGGACAGAACAGCTATGGATCATGTGCTATTATGATCATGTGCTATTAAGTGAGTGTCTGTATGATTGTGTGTTCTTTGTGACGAAGAGGCAGAGAGCAATCTGACTCATTTTTCCCACTGGTATGATTTGTCTTGCTTTCGATTTAGCTTTGTTTATGAATTGGTCTTGGTGTCTACGTTGTGATTTCAACCTTGTATACACCCGAAGCTCCTTAAAAACATGTACTTACATAACTTTCTCTCCTATCATGCAGATTTGCATACAACCTTCAGGATATCCCCTCGGTGAAGATGTAGTCCAACTGGTTGCCTTGGAGATGTTTCTAAACAGGGCTTCCTCTTGGTGCCGTCCCCGTGCCCTGTTGCTGTGGACTCTGTGGGCTCTACTCCTCCCCTCAACTGTCACCCTGACCACAGGCCCCGGCAACAGCACCCTGCTCTTTGACAGCACCGACAACAGCAACAGCCTGCGGAACTGCAGCTGCTCCGCCCACATCCAGGACTGTGACGAGGCGCTGGCCAACCTGCTGTGCAGCTGCCACACTGTGCTGCGCTCCAAGCTGACCCCCGGTGGCCTGAGGGAGCAGGGCGGACTGACTGTGTGGCTCAGAGAGCCCTGGGTTCTCACAGAGCTGCTGAATGGCAGTGTGGTGCTCGACCTCCGCCTGTCGTTCTGTGGCACTGGCACCCTGGCCATCCCCAACCAGTACCTGGCCCTGTTTGGCCTCCGTAGGCTGAGGGTCCACAGTGCTGCCCAGGACGCTCCACACCTGGAGCAGGTCCTCACCATCTCCTCTAGTAGGGATATGGAGGGGATGGGGTACCTCTCCTCTACTGACCCCGCCTCCCCCTCCTCCGTTCTCCATGTATCCATCCTGGATGTGTCAGTGCTAAATGGGTTGTCGTCCCTGAAGGCCTACAGTGTGAGTGCCACTCCCATGTCCACCCTCTTCCAATACTTCCCCCACCTGCCCCTACACCCCTCCACCGCCCTGGATCAACCCCCGGAGCCCCAACAAGACTGCTTCCTCACCTTCATATACTAGACCTGTAGGCTCTGAGCTCAGAGCTAGATCTGTGGAAACTAGACTGGGCTGGATGGATGACACAGGTGCCTACAAGAGCTCCATCCACCCAGATGTTACTGAATGGGCTTGATGTGCAGAGAGCTGTGCTGCTTTTCAATGTGTGTCTATATGGTGCATTTCTACAGTGCAGGAAAAAACAAAACACTATTATCTGTCCTCAAGAGGACTCTGGACAAGAAAACACAACCATCTCTGAGAAGAAGATGGAGTCATATTTCAATACAACGATGGCATCCGTCTGCTGCTCTACAAACTGACAGAGCTTGTAGACCTGCTGCTGACAGTAAAATTTTCCAGCTGCTCTTTTCTCTCGGTTATTGCGTGCAGATAGATGGCCTATTAAAACATGTTGTTTTGAAACCGGTTACGATGGCTGCCTTATAAATGGGCCAGCCTGATTAGAACCTTGTTGGATCATCAGGCGATGGACTTCACTCTTCGTGACTGTACAGTTCTGAATCCACCTACTTAAGCTGGACTTGGTTGGGGTTTTATTCAAGATGAAGCTAAAAGCGTTCTGGACTGGTTTGATCTGGAGATTGGTCCGGCCCATACTGGATTGATTACATCACTCTGTTTCTGGTGTTCTAGAATTCAGGGTTGTCCTGGAACAACCTTGGAGTGGAGTGTTCTCATCTCTATGTTCCACAATGTGTTCTTCGGCTCATGTTCTAGAACAGGGATGGGCAAACTTTTTGGCCCGAGGGCCACATTGGGATTTTGAAATTCAACAGAGGGAAGCACATTATTTTTTTCACTAAATAATAATTCCCCCATCAAAAGTTTGTAAAAAAAATACTCAAATCTCCCGTCAGATTGAATGTAGTTTGCCCACTCCTGTTCTAGAATGAACATGTATATTTACTGTAGTACCTTGACCAGGGACCTACTATAGACCAGCCTAGTAAGGGTTAATAAATTGTACTCATGGTGTAAAAAAAAAAGGAGCATGCAAAGAGGTGTTAGGAACTCAAAAAGAAATTCTCCACTCAGAAAACGAATGGCACCAATCTGGTCTTTATTTCCATCTCACATCCTGAGAGAGACGTAAACATTCAATTAATCTAAAACCACTCTCACAAACAAAGACTGCAGCCAACACTTCTGTTCTGTAGATCATCCAGAGTCTCTGAGTGTGTGCGTGTGTGCATATGACTGTGTGTGTCTACGCGATGTGTGCATGTGTACAGTGCATTCGGAAAGAATTCAGACCCTTTCACCTTTTCAACATTTTGTTACATTACAGCCTTATTCGAAAATGTATTAAATTATTTTTTCCCTCATCAATCTACACACCCATAATGAGAAATTAAAAACTTTTTTTTTGTGCAAATGTATTTTAAAATAAAAACCAGAAATACCTTATTTCTTATATTTACATAAGTATTCAGACCCTATGCTATGAGACTCGAAATTGAGCACAGGTGCATACTGTTTCCATTGATCATTCTTGAGAAGTTTCTACAACTTGATTGGAGTCCACCTGTGGTAAACTCAATCGATTGGACATGATTTGGAAAGGCACACATCTATCTATATAAGGTCCCACTGTTGACAGTGCATGTCAGAGCAAAAGCCAAGCAATGAGGTCGAAGGAATTGTCCGTAGGGATACCAAGACAAGATCTGCAGCACTCCACCAATCAGACCTTTATGGTAGAGTGGCCAGACGGAAGACACTCCTCAGTAAAAGGTACATGACAGCCCACTTGGGAGTTTGCCTAAAGGTACTCAAAGATTCTCAGACAATGAGAAACAAGATTCTCTGGTCTTATGAAACCAAGATTGAACTCTTTGGCTTGAATGCCAAGCATTATGTCTGTAGGAAACCTGGCACCATCCCTACGGTGAAGCATGGGCGTGGCAGCATCATGCTGTGGGGATGTTTTTCCGTGGCAGGGACTGGGGAGACTAGTCAGGATCGAGGGAAAGATGAACGGAGCAAAGTACAGAGAGATCCTTGATGAAAACCTGCTCCAGAGCGTTTAGGACCTCAGACTGGGGTGAAGGTACACCTTCTAACAGGATACCGACCCTAAGCACACAGCCAATACAACGCAGGAGTGGCTTCGGGACGTCTCTGAATGTATTCGAGTGGCCCAGCCAGAGCCCTGACTTGAACCCAATCTAACATCTCTGGAGAGACCTCAAAATAGCAGTGCAGCGATGCTCCCCATCCACCCTGACAGAGCTTGAGAGGATCTGCAGAGAAGAATGGAAGAAACTCCCCAAATAAAGGTGTGTCAAGCTTGTAGCGTCATACCCAAGAAGACTCAATGTTGTAATCGCTGCCAAAGGTGCTTCAACAAAGTACTGAGTAAAGGGTCTGAATACCTCTATAATCTTTTTTTTGCTATGTCATTATGGGGTATAGTGTGCAGATTTATGAGGGAAAAAACGATTTAATCCATTTTAGAACAAGGCTGTAAAATAACAAAATGTGGAAAAGTAAAGCGTTTGAATACTTGAATGCTCCCTACATGCATAGGTGTGTGCATATTATTTTCTAATCTACATATTGTAACCCTATGGGCCCTGGTCAAAAGTAGGGCACTATATAGGGAATAGGGTGCCATTTGGGACGTGGGCACCCACTAATGACTGTTGATGTTGGAATCTGTATTTCCGCTATAATCTCTCAAGCACAGGCTCACTCTGTACAGCCAGAAATCTGGCATTAGTCCTTCCCATCTGGGGAATGTATGAATAGACACCTCTGAAAACCATTACCTGTGGATTAAACATTCAGGCTAGGTCATCAAAAATGTGTTGCTCCTTGCTCTAACCCTCTGCCTCTTACGGAAAAACCACATGATTTCACATGTGCCGAACATATGGAAATGTCACATGTGAAATCATGTGTTTTTGGAACACTTCACGTTATGTGGATTTTCACGTTGTGGATCAACATTTTCAAATGAGATTTCATAGATGATGCCCAACAAACAAAAATAAGTTGTTATGATACACATCGTGTTTTCAACGTACATATTTGACAAACATGACTACACTAGCTAGGTTTCCATCCAATTGGCAACACATTTTAATGTGAATATTCTAAAATCCGCATGAAAACAAGATGTGTTTCCATCAAATTGACTTGTTGCAGATAAAAGTGATGATGCAGTGCACATAAAATACATTTTGCAGTTGAAATTCCCATATACCGAATAAAAAATACAAGTTAAGTGTTTCCAGGACATTTTTTCAACTGATGAAAATGTTTGCATTATATAGCGTGTTCCCACTCTGGTATTGGCACATGGACTCGAGCCAACAGCTCACAGATTCAGTGCAGTATTAGCCTACACAAGTGGTTCCCAACCTTTTTCGGTTACTGTACCACCAACTAAATGTTGCTCTGCCCAGAATACCCCTGAAGTACCTCCTCGTGCATTTTACCATTTTACCAGTAGGCCTATGGTCTCATGCGTCTTCTCATGTACCCGTCAAGCTCATCACCTTGCACATTCACCACCCTGTGAAGTTCATCGTAACTTATTTCATCTGTAGACCAAAAAACTGCATCCCGACAAGTCCTAGTGGGAGGACCACACAACATGTCATCACGTGACTCCAAGTTTACTACAATATGATGATGTAAGCGTTTCCATCAACATTTCTTGTCTAATTCATTTCACAGACACAAATAGATCCCACCTTGTCTAGTGTATTTTGTTTTGTCGATATTTGGAAAGTTTACCAGCAGGTCCGTCATGACATTTTTTTATCCGCCATAAACTTTACACATAAAAAGGTTGGACATAAACCTGGTTTAAGAGGGTACATGTATTTATAAAGTCTTTATTATTCAACATGTTCTTACCTGGGATTTGAAATCATAGCCTCTTGGTTCACGGCATTCTGATCTTCCTGCTACGCCACCATGTCTGTGTCAGTAACTGACTTCACCTGTATTCCTACACTTTGGACTTCAAAGTAAAATCTCAGCTTTGTTAAAAATACACTCAAGAAAAAGTAATATATTTATATTAATGATTCAGGAGTAACATTAAATCAGAATAATATGCCCCACCAACATTTGACAACTATACAGAAAACCCTCAAATTGCTGAAATAAGTAACTGAAATCCACGATGAGAGAATAGTCAGAATAACTGATAACTAAAATAGCAGTGCACTTGCACTCTTTTGCTAAGCACTGAGATATATTATAGGTAATGAATGTTTAGGGGAATGCTATTGACTTTGTGGCGCAGCAGAAATACAGTATCAGTGTATTCCAATTCCAGAAGTTGTGAATTCAAATCCCAGATGGTATCATAATTAAGCTGAACAGCGATAACACATGGAATTGCACATTTGAAAATCTGATGTTGTGTTTCAAAAACATGTTTTCACATGTGAAATGTCTAGTGCTGACATTTTGGTTATTTTTTGTTTTTTTAAACCACTAATTGATGATGTCGGTTCAATTATTTGAATTCCATTTAGTTTATTGGTTTTAGACCCCATCATAGCACTGAGACGGCACTTGTGAAGGTGGTAAATGACATTTTAATGGCATCGGACCGAGGCTCTGCATCTGTCCTCGTGCTCCTAGACCTTAGTGCTGCTTTTGATACCATCGATCACCACATTCTTTTGGAGAGATTGGAAACCCAAATTGGTCTACACGGACAAGTTCTGGCCTGGTTTAGATCTTATCTGTCGGAAAGATATCAGTTTGTCTCTGTGAATGGTCTGTCCTCTGACAAATCAACTGTAAATTTCGGTGTTCCTCAAGGTTCCGTTTTAGGACCACTATTGTTTTCACTATATATTTTACCTCTTGGGGATGTTATTCGAAAACATAATGTTAACTTTCACTGCTATGCGGATGACACACAGCTGTACATTTCAATTAAACATGGTGAAGCCCCAAAATTGCCCTTGCTAGAAGAATGTGTTTCAGACATAAGGAAGTGGATGGCTGCAAACTTTCTACTTTTAAACTCGGACAAAACAGAGATGCTTGTTCTAGGTCCCAAGAAACAAAGAGATCTTCTGTTGAATCTGACAATTAATCTTAATGGTTGTACAGTCGTCTCAAATAAAACTGTGAAGGACCTCGGCGTTACTCTGGACCCTGATCTCTCTTTTGAAGAACATATCAAGACCATTTCAAGGACAGCTTTTTTCCATCTACGTAACATTGCAAAAATCAGGAACTTTCTGTCCAAAAATGATGCAGAAAAATTAATCCATGCTTTTGTCACTTCCAGGTTAGACTACTGCAATGCTCTACTTTCCGGCTACCCGGATAAAGCACTAAATAAACTTCAGTTAGTGCTAAATACGGCTGCTAGAATCCTGACTAGAACCAAAAAATTTGATCATATTACTCCAGTGCTAGCCTCTCTACACTGGCTTCCTGTCAAAGCAAGGGCTGATTTTAAGGTTTTACTGCTAACCTACAAAGCATTACATGGGCTTGCTCCTATCTATCTCTCTGATTTGGTCCTGCCGTACATACCTACACGTACGCTACGGTCACAAGACGCAGGCCTCCTAATTGTCCCTAGAATTTTTAAGCAAACAGCTGGAGGCAGGGCTTTCTCCTATAGAGCTCCATTTTTATGGAACGGTCTGCCTACCCATGTCAGAGACGCAAACTCGGTCTCAACCTTTAAGTCTCTACTGAAGACTCATCTCTTCAGTGGGTCATATGATTGAGTGTAGTCTGGCCCAGGAGTGGGAGGGTGAACGGAAAGGCTCTGGAGCAACGAACCACCCTTGCTGTCTCTGCCTGGCCGGTTCCCCTCTTTCCACTGGGATTCTCTGCCTCTAACCCTATTACAGGGGCTGAGTCACTGGCTTTACTGGGGCTCTCTCATGCCGTCCCTGGAGGGGGTGCGTCACCTGAGTGGGTTGAGTCACTGATGTGGTCATCCTGTCTGGGTTGGTGCCCCCCCCCCCCCCCCCTTAAGTTGTGCCGTGGCGGAGGTCTTTGTGGGCTATACTCAGCCTTGTCTCAGGATGGTATGTTGGTGGTTGAAGATATCCCTCTAGTGGTGTGGGGGCTGTGCTTTGGCAAAGTGGGTGGGGTTATATCCTTCCTGTTTGGCCCTGTCCGGGGGTGTCCTCGGAGTGGGCCACAGTGTCTCCTGACCCCTCCTGTCTCAGCCTCCAGTATTTATGCTGCAGTAGTTTATGTGTCGGGGGGCTAGGGTCAGTTTGTTATATCTGGAGTACTTCTCCTGTCCTATTCGGTGTCCTGTGTGAATCTAAGTGTGCGTTCTCTAATTCTCTCCTTCTCTCTTTCTCTCTCTCGGAGGACCTGAGCCCTAGGACCATGCCCCAGGACTACCTGACATGATGACTCCTTGCTGTCCCCAGTCCACCTGGCTGTGCTGCTGCTCCAGTTTCAACTGTTCTGCCTTATTATTATTCGACCATGCTGATCATTTATGAACATTTGAACATCTTGGCCATGTTCTGTTATAATCTCCACCCGGCACAGCCAGAAGAGGACTGGCCATCCCACATATGCTCTCTCTAATTCTCTCTTTCTTTCTCTCTCTCGGAGGACCTGAACCCTAGGACCATGCCCCAGGAATACCTGACATGATGACTCCTTGCTGTCCCCAGTCCACCTGACTGTGCTGCTGCTCCAGTTTCAACTATTCTGCCTTATTATTATTCGACCATGCTGGTCATTTATGAACATTTGAACATCTTGACCATGTTTTGTTATAATCTCCACCCGGCACAGCCAGAAGAGGACTGGCCACCCCACATAGCCTGGTTCCTCTCTAGGTTTCTTCCTAGGTTTTGGCCTTTCTAGGGAGTTTTTCCTAGCCACCGTGCTTCTTCACCTGCATTGCTTGCTGTTTGGGGTTTTAGGCTGGGTTTCTGTACAGCACTTTGAGATATCAGCTGATGTACGAAGGGCTATATAAAATAAATTTGATTGATTGATTGATTATTATTCTGTGAGCTCAATGCGCACATTGCTCAGTTTCTCATAAATCGGACAAAGCCCGAACTGTGCGATGTAGTAGGGAGTTGTAGTTTCCAACAGGCTAATATTCTACATAGTTTACCACAGAAAATGTGGTAATTTATTTACTACAATGCCCATAATCCATTGCGCACCTACTTGTCCAGTCTGTGTTTCTTTTATGCCTGCTATGTATAAGAGACAGAAGAATGCACAATCAAGAGAGTTATCTCTACCTGAAAATACATGATCTAAGAAATTGATAGTTGGTATTCAGCAGTCATAAAAGTATCTGATGAAGGCGATTCATACTTGTCCCTTCAATAAATCTGATTTATGTAGCAACAAAGTGTTAATTTTTCTTCATTCTCCCAGATAGTCACCAGTTGAAGTATCCTGGGGTAATGAATGTTTTTTGGAGTCATAAAAGTATGCTTTACTTACATTGAAGAACTACCAAAATGGTGTGTTTTTTTCAGACAGCATAGGCAGCAACTCTATAGAGATGGACTAGGAATGAAATAAAGTCATCAAATAAAGCAAATGTAATATACACAACAACAAATATTTTATTAAAGTGAAGTAATGTGAATAAACAATGGTTAATAAGTGATAAGCAGTAATGGGCAGTCACTACCATCATGGGACTTGTATTAATTGTTTTATGGTGTGTAGTTACTTCATTCAAGCCACACAATGCATAATGCATTTAATGTTTAAAAATGCATTTTTTTTTATGAAACGGTGACACGTTTTTTTAAATCGAACCGAAACAGAACCAATCTCGAAATGCACTCATCGCTCGTCACTAGAAATGTCACATGTAAAGTGTTACAAAAGCATGTTTTGAAATTATTTCACATGTGGAAATATGAAACTACACTGTTAACCATTGCTGTTCATTTTATGGTAAATTATAGTCATTTTACAGTACATTTCTACAGTAATAGGATACTGTATATCCACTATATTATTACTGTCAATCGCAATGCACTTGGGTGCTTTTTGGCCCGTCCTGCAAATCAACTTGGCATGCCTCACTTGCAATTTCATTTAAACTCATAGGATAGCCTTCTTTTTATTTTTATTTTATTTTACCTTTATTTAACCAGGCAAGTCAGTTAAGAACAAATTCTTATTTTCAATGACGGCCTGGGAACAGTGGGTTAACTGCCTGTTCAGGGGCAGAACGACAGATTTGTACCTTGTCAGCTCGGGGGTTTGAACTCGCAACCTTCCGGTTACTAGTCCAACGCTCTAACCACTAGGCTACCCTGCCGCCCCGCACTTATGGCAAGAACTGTAAAAATCAGCCACTTCAAGAGACAGAAGCAAATACAAAGTTGGTGGTTGTATTTGATTAACATTTTATGGAAAAGGTATGAATATCAGCAAACAAAGAAAGTCACGCAACTACCGAGGACAAATATAAGTACAAGGTAGGCGTTTAATGATTACATTTTTTTAAAGTATTGACCTTGGACGAATCAATGTAGTGACAGCTAGATTCCACAAAGCCCGGTCTCTGCTTCACTCTGTTGGTGAAGTTCATCATCAACTTCCTTTACCATGGAGTGGAGTTTCGTTCCCTAGGTATAGGACGACAGGTAGCCTAGCAATTAGAGCATTCGGCCAGTAACCAAAAGGTTGTCTGTGCCCTTGAACAAGGCACTTCACCCTAATTTGCTCCAGGGATTCCATACTACTATGATTGACATTGTAAAACAACACATTTCACTGCACCTATCCGGTGTATGAGACAAATATTTTGGGGATCATTTGTGGATTTGACAGCGCTAACACAGTTCCACCTCCGACACCGCCAAAATAACTGCTATGTGGGTATAACAGTGTTGCTTCTGTCCCTCTCCTCACCCCAACCTGGGCTCAAACCAAGGACCCTGTGAACACATTGACAACATTCACCCCCGAAGCATTGTTACCTATCACTCCACAAAAGCCATGGCCCTTGTAGAACAATGGGAAACAACTACTTCAAGGTCTCAGAGCAAGTGACGACACCAATTGAACAACTACTAGCGCTCGCCCGCTAACTAGCTAGCCATTTCACACCAGTTACACAGGTGTCCACTCGCATGGATCTGATATAATCTAGCACTAAGCGTGCATAAATACTCTGAGGATTTGAACTTGCAATCTTATTGTCTGAGTGTATTAATGTCTCAGCAGTGCCACCAGCTGGTTATTTGTTACCAAGAACATACAGTATATGCACACACTCTCAAAAATAAGAGTATGTTTATGGTACAGTGTTGTTCCCTGGTGTACAAAAAGGCCAAAGGAAAACATAAGATACATGTGCGGGCAATCTATAATAATGGTACATTTTTCTACCCAAAATATTACATTTAAAGCTGCGTTCGTACCATGTGGGAGGTGGGAATTTACTAGCTGTGAAGTTGTAAATACCAGTTGGAATCATTGATGTGCATTCAAATTGTTGGGAAACACCAATTGGCTAATGGCCAACAAGCTGCGTCAACCATAAATGAAAAGTACAGCTATCAGGTTGGTAAGCAAATTATAGAGTTCAAAAACCATATTAACATATTGTTTTTTCTAAATAATGTTTTGTTACATTTGACTGCCGAAAATGCTGTTATCAAGGTCATTTCCTTAGTAGTAATAATAATAATAATAATACATTTTTTACGTGTAAAGTGCTTTTCAAGAATAATCTCAAAGTGCAAAATTGTAGACTTCCACAAGTCTGGGTCATCCTTGGGAGCAATTTCCAAATACCTGACGAACAACAGCAAAGGACCTTGTGAAGATGCTGGAGGAAACAGGTACAAAAATATCTATATCCATAGTAAAAAGAGTCCTATATCGACATAACCCGAAAGGCCGCTCTGCAAGAAAGAAGCCACTACTCCAAAATCGGGATAAAGAAGCCAGACTACGGTTTGCAACTACACATAGGGACAAAGTTCATACATTTTGGAGAAATGTCCTCTGGTCTGATGAAACAAAAATAGTACTGTTTGGCCATAATGACCATCGTTATGTTTAGAGGAAAAAGGGAGAGGCTTGCAAGCCGAAGAACACCATCCCAACCGTGAAGCATGGGTATGGCAGCATCATGTTGTGGGGGTGCTTTGCTACAGGAGGGACTGGTGCACTTCACAAAATAGATGGCATCATGAGGTAGGAAAATTACGTGGATATATTGAAGCAACATCTCAAGCCATCAGTCAAGAAGTTAAAGCTTGGTCGTAAATGGGTCATCCAAATGGACACTGACCCCAAGCATACTTACAAAGTTGTGGCAAAATGGCTTAAGGACAACAAAGTCAAGGTATTGGAGTGGCCATCCCAAAGCCCTGACCTCAATCCTATAGAAAAAAAATTGTAGACTTCCACAAGTCTGGGTCATCCTTGGGAGCAATTTCCAAATACCTGACGAACAACAGCAAAGGACCTTGTGAAGATGCTGGAGGAAACAGGTACAAAAATATCTATATCCATAGTAAAAAGAGTCCTATATCGACATAACCCGAAAGGCCGCTCTGCAAGAAAGAAGCCACTACTCCAAAATCGGCATAAAGAAGCCAGACTACGGTTTGCAACTACACATAGGGACAAAGTTCATACATTTTGGAGAAATGTCCTCTGGTCTGATGAAACAAAAATAGTACTGTTTGGCCATAATGACCATCGTTATGTTTAGAGGAAAAAGGGAGAGGCTTGCAAGCCGAAGAACACCATCCCAACCGTGAAGCATGGGTATGGCAGCATCATGTTGTGGGGGTGCTTTGCTACAGGAGGGACTGGTGCACTTCACAAAATAGATGGCATCATGAGGTAGGAAAATTACGTGGATATATTGAAGCAACATCTCAAGCCATCAGTCAAGAAGTTAAAGCTTGGTCGTAAATGGGTCTTCCAAATGGACAATGACCCCAAGCATACTTACAAAGTTGTGGCAAAATGGCTTAAGGACAACAAAGTCAAGGTATTGGAGTGGCCATCCCAAAGCCCTGACCTCAATCCTATAGAAAATATGTGGGCAGAATTGAAAAAGCGTGTGCGAGCAAGGAGGCCTACAAACCTGATGCAGTTACACCAGCTCTGTTTGGAGGAATGGGACAAAATTCACCCAACTTTTTATGGGAAGCTTATTATGGGAAACTTATTATGGGAAGCTTGTGGAAGGCTACCCAAAATGTTTGACCCAAGTTAAACAATTTAAAAGGCAATGCTACCAAATACGAATTGAGTGTATGCAAACGTCTGACCCACTGGTAATGTGATGAAAGAAATAAAAGCTGAAATAAATCATTCTTTCTACTATTATTCTGACATTTCACATTCTTAAAATAAAGTGGTGATCCTAACTGACCTAAGACAGGGAATGTTTACTAGGATTAAAAGTCAGGAATTGTGAAACTGACTTTAAATGTATTTCGCTAAGGTGTATTCAACTGTAAGTCAAAAATACAAAAAAAGTACTAAAGTAGATTTTGGGGGTATCTGTACTTTACCTTACTATTTATATTTTTGGCAACTTTTAATTTTACTTCACCACATTCCTAAAGAAAATAATTTACTTTTTTCTCCCCACATTTTCCCTGAAACCCAAAAGTACTTGTTACATCTTGAATGCTTAGCAGGACAGGAAAATTGTCTAATTCACACACTTATCAAGAAAACATTAGATGTCATCCCTACTGCCTCTGATCTGGCAGACTCACTAAACATATGCTTAATTTGTAATGATGTCTGAATATTGGAGTGTGCCCCTGACTATCCGTAAATAAATAAAACCTAAAAAATGTGGCCATCTGCTTTGCTTAATATAAGGTACTTGAAATTATTATACTTTTACTTTTAATACTTAAGTATATTTTTGAAATTACATTTACTTTTGATACTTAAGTATATTTAAAACCAAATACTTTAGACTTTAACTCAAGTAACGTTAGTATTTTACTGGTTGGCTTTTACTTTTGTCATTTTTCCATTAAGGTATCTTTACTTTTACTCTAGTATGACAATTGAGTACTTTTTCCAACACTACAGTTCTGTATGATAGCCACATTAGCAGCTGGTTAGAATTTAATTTAGGGGGGGTAATTACAGGGAAATATATTGATAAAAGTGACCTTGTCTGAGAGTCTTTCCGGGGTATACCTACACAAAATACAGAAAATACAGACCTTATATGAAGTTGTTCTAAAATCCCTATTGAAAAATGAATGGTGGAAAAACTATTGGAACCATGTCCGGGTTTTACCGCTAGTTTATTGTGTATTATGACTCATATTGTGGTACTCAATTGACTCCTTGAAGGACAGCTCATCTCTCCTTGTCCCAGAATCGGCCAGGATGCATCGCGCGGCCCATTAACGACACATGGGCGAAGCATACAATTGGCGTTAATACGATGCTAGTGTAGCCGGTGCTATACTACACCGCTGTAACTCTGCGTTGTGTGTGGTTGATAGAGACCATAAACGTGGACTTTGGAGATCAGGTAGTTTTAATCAAGCAGAACTGACTCTCTGCATCTTGCATCTGCATCCAAAAGGAAATACAACATTTGTAGAGCACATCTGTTCTGAGAATCGTCGCCTCTTTCTCTCTCAGTGCATCAAAAATGATTTGGAATACAAAAATTAATACACTCTCTCCTTATTATACATAACATATTTTACATAGATAAAACCACATACCTGCATCCAAAAGGAAATACAACATTTGTAGAGCACATCTGTTCTGAGAATCGTCGCCTCTTTCTACAACAGATGCACAATAGGAGGGACTGGGATCATTCGAGGAGCTAGCCATCGTTCACACATACAATATCCTGCTAATACCTTAGCTAGCTATTAACCACATGTTGAATTCAGAATATTGATATCATCCTAAAAAGTACAATTACAAGTGCATCTTAACAATACCATCCATTTATGAGTAACCTCTAAATATACATCATTATTCATGAACAAAACATTGTGTGTATGACTTTGTACTTAAAAGAATCAAACTTTTCTGAAGACAGAAAAAGCGTGCCTACCTCTCTCAGTGCATCAAAATGATTTGAGCACGAGCACGCCGGGCAAAACGTAAGTACACACTCCCCTTCTCCCAGGATGCAGGCATGCATAACAAATCAACACAACATATTGATATATGAACCTGGTGAAATTCACATAGTACTTCAACAACTGTTACATTCACCCCTCCTGAATTTCACCAACCTTGTAAAACAACAAAATAACCTACCAAGCTCAAGGCTTAATTCTGAATTCAGCTCAAAGCTACCCATAGGGTTCAGGGCAAGCGAAAGTTGGTCAGGCCTTCAACTGCCCCTAGATGCATAGTGCCTCTTACACTATATCTACATTCTTAGCCTTAAAAAAAAATCCTGTACTAAATCATCTCTGTACTATGTTAAACTTACACCTTCTGGTGGGTTGACTCTATTAGTCTCTTTACTGGTTTAACTACCCTCCCCGCCCTTGTGCGACCTGCCACTGGGCTAGGGGCCATAGTAACTAACGGTGGCTCTGGCCTTAGATCATTGATCAGAGGTGAGTTTGAAGGAATCAGCTCCAGAATCTCAGAGGTGCTTCCCCGGTCATTTTCCTCAAGAAAACAAGGTTCTTCTGGGTCTGACTTTCCATCCGATGTCCAGAGTTCGGAGTAATCGCTTGAATCCTCCGCCAGCCAGGATGCACTTTCCTCCCCAGAGTCCTCCATGTCTTCCCTGTCCAGTCCATCGCCGGAGTGGGTGGCCTCTCCTGCATCTACATTGATTGAAGGCCCTGCAGCATCACTGTCATTGAAGTGTACTGAATCATCAATTTCAAATGGCAGGAAATTCACCTGCAGCAGTAGATTCCTGTGAACCACTTTCTCTCTGCCATAACGATCTTGGATTATGTACGTGTGAGTTTGTGGATTGACTGAAGTCACTGTGAAAATCTCGGGGTTCCACTTGTCAGCCAACTTGCGGCGGCCCCTTTCACCCTTGTTGGCGATGAGGACACGATCCCCCATGGACAAACCGATGCCTTTAACCCGCTTGTCATACTCCCGACCTTGTCGTCTCTGTTGCTTGTCAGTGTGCCTTTGGGCAACACTCATAGCTTCCTTCAGCCCAGTGATCAGAGTCTCGACATACTTGTTGCAATCCACAACACTGGAGTCATCCAAAACATTGCGGAACATAACATCCACTGGTAGCCGAGGGACTCTACCAAACATGAGAAAGAATGGAGCATAGCCCGTAGTCTCGTGAACAGTGGCATTGTAGGCAAATGTTAATGACTGGATTTGTTCAGGCCAATGTTCTTTGGTTTTCAAGGGCAGACTCCTGAGCATGCTACCTAAAGTCCTGTTGAAGCGTTCAGTTTCTCCATTCCCCATTGGGTGATATGCTGTGGTTCTGGACTTTTGGACACCGGAGAGCTTAAGCAGTTCTGCTATTAGCTCACTCTCAAAATTTGCGCCTTGATCAGTATGGATCCTTGATGCAAAGCCGTAGACACAGAAGACATGATCCCACAGTTTACGAGCTACTTGCTTGGCTGTCTGGTTTCTGCATGGCCATGCATGGGCAAGTTTAGTGAAGTGGTCAGTCACCACCAGAACATCAACTGAGTTCTTCTTACTGTCTTCCGCTGTCCAAAAATCCAAACACACCAACTCCATGGGAGAGCAAGTTTTGATGCTCTCTAACGGGGCTCTAGCCGCTGGCTCTGGTGTCTTTGCTAGAACGCATCTCTGGCAGCAGCGCACATACTCCTTGATGTCTCTCTCCATTGCCGGCCAGAAAAATCTCTGCCTGGCCAGAGCTAGAGTTCTAGCTTGGCCTTGATGTCCTGCAAGGTCGTGAATGCCAGTCATCGCTTTGAGTCTCAACACCTCTGGCAAGACATACTGGAACCTTCTCCGGTTTGTGTGACTCTCCTTAATGACACGATACAGAACTCCCTCTCTTAGGATCAAGCGATCCCACTGTTTCATCAGCAACAACACTTTAGAAGAAACACTGTATCGATCTCGTCTGGTGGGCCGTTTCTTATTGAAGACGAAAGGGATGACCTTGGAAGTCACAGAGTCTTGCAGCTGGAAATCTCGAAGTTCCTCGTGCGAGAGTTCAGGCAAAGTGTCAATACCAGGAGAAAGCAGCCGTTGGGTGTTGGAACCAAGCTGGATTGCTTGCATCTCCATTGAACATTCCCAGTCAATATGGAGCTGACATATGGCCTTCACTTCAGCAGTGGTCAAAGAGGTTATCTCCTGGGGATAAGAAGCCCAACGGAAGGCATCTTGGACATCATCATTCAGTGTCCCAACAGCCTCAGACAGAAGTGCTAGGTAGGACTCCCTCATCAGTCTCTGCGCGACAGTCACTGCAAAGGGATCGCGGCTCAGTGCATCTGCTACTGTGTTCTTGCTGCCTGGGATACGCTTCAAATCAAAGTTGTACGGTGCCAGCTTGGCAACCCATCTTTGCTCGCAAGCGTCCAGCTTGGGTTTTGTCATGATGTACGTTAACGGGTTACTATCTGTCCAGACAGTGAACTCGTGCCCCTTAAGCCAGTGACTGAATTTCTCACACACACTCCATTTCAGTGCTAGAAATTCAAGTCTGTGTGCCGGGTACCTTCTCTGCGACTTACTCAGTGTCTTGCTCGCAAATGCTATGGGCCTTGCCTTATCTTCACCTTCAGGTACTTGGCAAAGCACAGCCCCAAGACCATCCAAGGAAGCGTCAGTGAAGAGAATGAACGGCCTCTCGAAATCAGGGTGAGCTAGCATGACACAATTCAAAAGAGCATCCTTCAGCTTCTGGAATGCAACGACACACTCCTCAGTCCAATCCGATAGCGTCAGCTTCCGGAAAATCCCACTGTTGCCCTTCTTCCCATCTCTTCCTCTTCTCTTTTGACCCCCAGTGAGTGCAAACAAAGGTCTGGCTATAGCAGAACAGTCAGGAATGAAGTGCTGGTAATATAATACCATACCCAAGAAGGATTTCAGCCTCCGAGCAGAGGGAGTGCATCCATCTGCCTCCATCAGCTGAGCTTGGCTCATCTTGGCAATGGCCTCCACCTTCTCAGGATCCACTGACACACCGTCCTCTTTAATGATATGTCCGAGGAATTTCACTGTTCTTCGTAGAAAGTGGCATTTTTTGGGTGCTAGCTTGAGATTGTTGGCTCTTAGACGGCTAAACACAACTTCAAGTCGCTGTAGAGCCTGTTCCTCGGTGGGTGCAAAGACCAACAAGTCATCTAAGTAACAAAGGAGATTTGAGAAGTTTAGGTCCCCAAATATACTCAACATCATTCTCATGAAAGAGGCCGGGCTGTTACACAGACCTTGTGGCATGCGATTGTACTCATAAAGTCCCATTGGTGTGGTAAAGGCTGTGTACTTCTTGTCCTCTTCGTGAACTGGAATGTTATAAAATCCTGAGGTCAAGTCCATGGTGCTGAAAAATGCACTGCCACCAAGGGCTGCGAGGCAATCTGCTTGATGAGGAAGGGGATGAGCGTCCTTCACCGTTCGTGCATTCATCCACCTGAAGTCAGTGCATAACCTCAGACTCCCGTCTTTCTTCCATACCATGACTAAAGGGGAGGCATACTCACTAACTGACTTGCGTATAAGACCTACTTCTTCCATATCTGTCAATACCTTCCTCAGCTTCAGGTAATGAGCAGGCGGAACTCTTCTGTATGGTAGCCGGAAGGGTCTGTCATCAACCAGGTGGATACGGTGAACATAACCCCTGGCTTCTCCGCAGTCCAGATTATGTCTTGAGAAGATGTCTTCATATTTTGTGATGGTATTCACAAGCTTTTCCTTCCACTGGTCAGCTACCTGGCATCCATCAATGTCAATGTCTACTAATCCTAGATCAGACAGTCTTTGTTTCAGATTGTGGCAGCCATTGTCATCCTGCTTCTGTTCCATTGGGGTTTTCCTCACCTCATGAAGGCCCTGAAATATTGTTGCATCCTCAACAGCCAAGCATGTAGACACATCTGCCAACTTCATGTTACGTCTTAGGGTGAGATGTTTGTCAGAACAGTTTACTACCTTTAAAGGCACCCAGCCATCTCCCCACATGGGTGTAATAACTCTACCCACGAGTATGTTTCTGGGCATGACCTTTGACCTGGTAGGTTCGACTATTACAGTGCTGCCTGGAGACAATGCCACATTTTTAGGAAGTTTACCCCAAACTAAGTGTTCAGTCTTGGGCGAAAGAGTCACAGCTTGAGTGAGCTTCACTGTCCCAATCTTGCCATCGACTTGCTGTCCCTTCCATCTTGTGACACTTGTCATCATCTGCAGAAACTGCTCACCCTCTGGTGAGTGGGTCTGGCCATCCATGTTGTTGACGAGCTTCCAGTATTCATCCGTGCCTTTCATCTCATGCAATAGATGCTTAATGACATTCGATCCCAGGATGAGATCATCACGCTGTCCAGGAACAACTAGAGTGGGCACTTTAACATCAATCCCATAGATTTGCATCTCCAAATCATAGAAACACTTTGTTGAGGTCTTCTTCCCCCCACACCCCACTAATACTAACTCTGTGGGAGGCTGATAATGCTGAGGAAGGGCACCTGCTTCCAAAAGTCTCTGCTCCGCATGTTCACTTAATGTACAGGCCATAGACCCAGTGTCAAGCATGCCCTTAAGCTGCACTTTCCCATGTACAGACACAGAGGTGTAAAACAAATCTGAAAAAGCCTCAACTTCTTGTGAACCTAACATAACAATTTTCTCTCCTTCTTTCGCATCAGAGCACAAAATCTCATACGTTTTCTCAAGATCATCAAATTCTTTCTTGGGGGTAGACAGTTGAACACCCACATTTCCCCCCTTCACCTGTGGGCGTGTCAGTTTAACGGTTGCTGCTGTGGTGGTGAGTTTCTCTGCTGTTGTGGTGGGCGTCTTTCACCACCGGGATTGGCATAGCGTTCCCCCGGTTTAGGACAATTTGACTTCCAATGATCTGGGGAAAAGCACAGGAGGCACAGGTTCTCATGTCTACAGTGCATCACAGTGGAGTGATCTGTTGAGCCACAAACCCTGCATTCCCTACGCCTGAAGGGCTGGGTGGGGAAAGATGGTGCCTTGGCCTGTGTCTGTGAAACCATAACGGGTGGTATGCTCTTCTCTAAGGTACGTTCAAGCAGGTGAATGAGTCTCTCGATACTTGCACTCTGCCCATCTTGTTTGGCGCTTGATGTGAGAGAAGTGTCACTGCACGTACCAGCATTGACCCCGCCTTCACATGGAGTTATCTGGGGATGTACTGTTACTTGCTTTGAGGATACAGCGGTAGATTGACACATGGTGGCCTTCCTGCGGCGTTCATGTTCATAGATTCTCTCCTGTACTTCACTCGCAGTCCATTTCTCAGCAGACTTGTATTGGAATACTGCTGCCAGTTTGGGGTCAGGGCAGTATGTTACAAACATCCTAACGACATCAGAGTTGGAGCTGTCAATCTTCTGTCCTTGTCTCTTAAGGCCCTCGTCAGCGACATCTACAGCCTTGTTCAATCGAACCCAGTACTCCATAACAGCCTCTCCGGGTACAGGTTTAGTATTGTAAAAATCAGCCAAGGGCATGCACGAATAGGCCAATTCACTGAAATTCTGTTTCAGAATGTCAAATACAATCTCTGGCTTCTCTGTAGGATCAACTGTTGTCTCATTGCGTAAATTTATCTTTACCATGTCTCTTGCTTTGCCAGATAATCGACTAATCAACTCATCTGATTGTTCCCCAACAAGACAACCCTTTCTCCTCAAGTATATTCTCATCAACTCCTCCCATTCATGAATGGAGCATTTGTCTGTACCATCTCCTCTATATGTAGGAGGTTCCTTTATGTCTGATTGCATGATGAACTTAATTTGACTGAGATCTACATATCCTACTGAGTCTGAATGATGATCACTTATCTTTTCTGTACTTACTGGTGGCTCATAAGTACTGGACCTGCCACTCTGTAGTTCTTCCCTAATGGAGCTCCCTATTTCCCGGGCTAGCTGAGTGACCAGCTCAGCTAGACCATCTACAGGGGCATTTGGATTAACACTAGATGAAGGGCTTTCATCCAATTTTTTTGTGGAGCAAAACATGGGGGAACCTCCTGCACCTACACACTTTACCGGGGTTTGATCAGAGTATGAGAAAAACCTCCCCCTCCCAGCAGTGAATTTGGGTTCATCACCATTATAAGATGCCATGCCACTAAAGTTACGTTAAAATGTCTGTTGATGAACACACTTCTATGTTGGTTAACGATAAACAGCGCTCTCAATACATCGTTGTCAGAAAAAAGAAAAGAAAAAAAAACTGTAGTTCCGATTTCTGCCACAAGGCGGCAAGAGTACCTCAATGATATTTTTAGTCTCTAGAGCAGCAGCACCGCGGTGATTGAGCTGACGTCGATCAACGATGAATCCGGGTCTAGAAGGCACCAATGTAGCCGGTGCTATACTACACCGCTGTAACTCTGCGTTGTGTGTGGTTGATAGAGACCATAAACGTGGACTTTGGAGATCAGGTAGTTTTAATCAAGCAGAACTGACTCTCTGCATCTTGCATCTGCATCCAAAAGGAAATACAACATTTGTAGAGCACATCTGTTCTGAGAATCGTCGCCTCTTTCTCTCTCAGTGCATCAAAAATGATTTGGAATACAAAAATTAATACACTCTCTCCTTATTATACATAACATATTTTACATAGATAAAACCACATACCTGCATCCAAAAGGAAATACAACATTTGTAGAGCACATCTGTTCTGAGAATCGTCGCCTCTTTCTACAACAGATGCACAATAGGAGGGACTGGGATCATTCGAGGAGCTAGCCATCGTTCACACATACAATATCCTGCTAATACCTTAGCTAGCTATTAACCACATGTTGAATTCAGAATATTGATATCATCCTAAAAAGTACAATTACAAGTGCATCTTAACAATACCATCCATTTATGAGTAACCTCTAAATATACATCATTATTCATGAACAAAACATTGTGTGTATGACTTTGTACTTAAAAGAATCAAACTTTTCTGAAGACAGAAAAAGCGTGCCTACCTCTCTCAGTGCATCAAAATGATTTGAGCACGAGCACGCCGGGCAAAACGTAAGTACACACTCCCCTTCTCCCAGGATGCAGGCATGCATAACAAATCAACACAACATATTGATATATGAACCTGGTGAAATTCACATAGTACTTCAACAACTGTTACACTAGGTTTAGAAACTCTGTGCTTTTGCCTCTTTCTGCGGATGAGAGTTTACTTTCCCTGCCAGAAAACAGGTGATACCGTAAAGTGTTGTGTATTCGCGCACAAATCCGGGGTGTACGGTCCAAACATGCACTCATAATTGACTGTAGCGCATATAAAGCACCCACAAATTACCGGTGGCTGAAAACACAAACATCGCGGGATGAACGAGTGACGAATTTCCGGTCGAGGTTGGGCCATTTAAAAATCATTCCTTCCTCCCTTGCCCTGCAGGTGTATACTCGTCAGTCGTCAAGTGTCCACTTAATTTGAGGGCTGAGGGGATAGGGTGTGTCTTTGGACTGTAAAGCCAGGAGGCTCCTGAAGCGTGGATTGCTTGACTCTTTTTTTGCGAGTGTTGGCTCCTTCAGACCGTCTATCTATATTTATGTTTTCACATGTATATTTTCGCTTCTGCTTTTACGAACAGGTAAACATCACTTTCATCTGAATGGAATTCCTCAAGGAACGCAAGGTCTTCAGGTACAATTATTTATTAACGTCCGCATTTAGTTCAGATCAAGAAACAGTGTAGCATGTATCATTTTATTATAGAAACACTGTGGCTTTTCATTACTACAGGTCTGTTTTTTAATATCCTAAAAATAGTTTGTTGTGTTCAATAATTTCAAGACTTGTAGAAGGCTTATAGACACCAAATACATAAATAATAGTAGTAAATAATAGTAGCCTAGATGTAAAGTGTTGTTCTCCTGTCTCAATTTTGCAACATGCAACCTGATCTTCATGTTTGATGGGATACAAACCTCACAATAGTTATGTACAGGATCGAATCGTAGTGTCAACCTTTCCTATTGTGTGAGCAGGACAAGTTTATTTTCTGTATTCAATCTTTTTTGTTTGTTTTTCAGGTCAATAACCAACCATGAGGTAGAAGACTTAGGCTATGTGATGTTTAAAAAATAAGAAGATATGAAACATTTCCTTCTGACTATTTATTTGATGGTGCAGTGTGGCTATGGTAAGTTACCAACACCAATCATTGTTAAGAACAGGTTCAACATCTGACTGTACTGTTTTTGTCACTACCATATATGTTGTTGTAGTGTGTGTGTTATTTAAGCAATAAGGCACGAGGGAGGCCAAAATACCACGGCTAAGGGCTGTTCTTAAGCACGACGCAACGCAGAGTGCCTAGATACAGCCCTTAACCGTGGTATATTGTTCATATATCACAAAGCCCTGAGGTGCATTATTTCTATTATGAACTGGTTGCCAACGTATGGTATACGGTCTGATATACCATGGCTTTCAGCCAATCAGCATTCAGAACTCAAACCACCCAGTTTATAATAAGTATTATGATCTGGGTGGTTCAATCCCTGAATGCTGATTGGCTGACAGCCATGGCATATCAGACCATATACCACGAGTATGACAAAACATTTTTACATTAGAATTTTTACTGCTCTAATTACGTTGTTGTAATAGTTTATAATAGCAATAAGGCACCTCAAGGGTTTGTGATATAAGGACAATATACCATGGCTAAGGGCTGTATCGAGGCGTTGCGTCGTGCCTAAGAGCAGCCCTTAGCCATGGAATATTGGCCATATACCACACCCCCTCGGGCCTTATAGCTTAATTATTCCACCTTATATTTCTGGCAGCTGTTTTTGTACTGAACTGGAAAATAAAATATTTTAGCGGCGCAGTGGTCTAATACCCTGACTACAACGCTCGTGTCACATGCGCAAGCGTTGAAAAATAAATGTAGGAATCTATATTATTCAATTATTGCACCCACACTGCTCGCACACGTCAACGAGCATCTGCATTGCCAAGGGCTAAAATAGAAGTCATTCCTATTTCTGACGCAGATCGCGCTGCAAGTCCTGCCTCTCCCATCTCCTCATTGGTTTATAGAAGCAGGTACCCACAAGCCATCTCCTCATTGGTTATACCCACATGGGTGATTGAAAGACGAACTGTTGCTGGTTGTCGTGGTAATACTATGAAAGTTTAGATGCCAATCACCATATAAGTTAAACATGAAAAATCCTGGAAGGAGGAGCGATGACTAGAAACAATTCGGTTGACCGTTTTTATGTGTGGATTAATTGTCGGAGTTGAGGACCTTGTGCATTTCAGGTAAAATAACAACCTAATGTTTATATTCCAGGACAAATTAGCTAGCTGCAAGCTAATGCTTTTCTGCCTTTCCCCAAATTAATGTCATTGGTTCAGAGTTTGTTTTGATATTTCAACCTGCGTGTCAGGATCGCGTTTGGTGTAGGGGGACAAAATACATTTATGCACGATGGCGCACGCACGCAGCTGGTTTGTGTTCCGTGTAAGGCACTGCAGTGTTTGAGGCGTCACTACAGATCCGGGTTCGATCCCGGGCTGTGTAGCAGCTGGCCGCGAGACGGTGCACAATTGGCCCAGCGTCGCCCGGGTTAGGGGAGGGTTTGGCCGGCATGTCCTTGTCCCAGCAACTCCTGGGTGCATGCACACTGACACGGTCGCCAGTTGTACTGTGTTTCCTCTGACACATTGGTGCAGCTGGCTTCCGGGTTAAGTGAGCAGTGTGTCAAGAAGCAGTGCGGCTTGGCAGGGTTGTGTTTCGGAGGACGCATGGCTCTCGACCTTCGATCTGCCGAGTCCGTACGGGAGTTGCGGCGTTGGGACAAGATTGTAACTACCAATTGGATATCACGAAATTGGGGAGAAAAAGGGGTAAAAAATAATAATAAAAATAACCGGTTCAATATAGCATTCCAGTTTTACTGCCAGATACTATCAGCAAGTTATGTATTTACTGTGCCTACCTACTTTGCCTCGGACAAGACACTGTGAACATTTGCTCTCACATATATATACCCACCCACAAACAGTCTGTGTCTGTGGGCAGTATAGTGGTACCATATACTGTATGTTATCTTTATGAGTTTGATTGTAATGGCACTCACTGTACTACCTTCTTCCTTTCAGCCCTGTGCTCCCTCCCTGCTCCAGTCAATGTTTCCATAGAGTCCCTCAACTTCCACCATGTTCTACGCTGGAGCGCCGGTCCAGGCACACCTCCTGGGACCGTGTACAAGATCATCCGCAGGTTGTCACAATATTTTTAATGACCGGTTTATTCCCACACCATTCTGTTGTTGAGGTACGCCCAAACCCAGTGCTTTTGCCCAAATGCATTTAGCAGTGGTGGAAACACTGGACAGTTACTTTGAATTAAAACGGAGTATAATGTCACCTATTGTCATGATTTTGTCTGTATTAATCTTGTTGGATAATTCTACTACTGCATTGTGGTTACGTTATTGGACTTTAGACAAATGATGTTGATCGGATTCCCATGACACACTTGATATGACTGGGTTGTGGATTGTCTCAGAGGTTAGATGTAATAACACTATAATTACAGTAGTAAATCATTGCTTTTCAGAGTGACAGTCATTGGAAAGTTCAAACTTCAGTCAGAGCATTTTGGGTTTCACTTGTGGAGAAAAGTGTTGGTTTTGGACATAAGCTATAACCTTTACCTTTAACCAACATTAGCCTATTCAGCATAATTTGCCTGTCTTACCAAGTGTGTTGTGGCTGGAAGATTTGACTGCAGTGTGAAGTGTTTTTTTTCTCAAGTATTGCTTTCACTTGACCGTAGATACAGCTTTGTGTCATCGTGGTCGTTGTTTCCACCCTCATAGTATCTGCTCTAGAGACTGTTATGCAGGTGTTACCACTTTAAAAAGGCTGTGAATTTCAAGGAAATTCAATATAATCAACCACTTTCTCTTCTGCTGGGGGTCTGGTGAGGATGCAACAAGTCTTACAGATGAGCTTACTGAAAACACAGCTTTGTTTTGTTTGAACTACAGATACAGTGGGGCAAAAAAGTATTTAGTCAGCCACCAATTGTGCAAGTTCTTCCACTTAAAAAGATGAGAGAGGTCTGTAATGTTCATCATAGGTACACTTCAACTATGACAGACGAAATTAGGAAAAAAATCCAGAAAATCACATTGTAAGATTTTTAATGAATTTATTTGCAAATTATGGTGGAAAATAAGTATTTGGTCACCTACAAACAAGCAAGATTTCTGGCTCTCACAGACCTGTAACTTCTACTTTAAGAGGCTCCTCTGTCCTCCACTCGTTACCTGTATTAATGGCACCTGTTTGAACTTGTTATCAGTATAAAAGACACCTGTCGACAACCTCAAACAGTCACACTCCAAACTCCACTATGGCCAAGACCAAAGAGCTGTCAAAGGACACCAGAAACAAAATTGTAGACCTGCACCAGGCTGGGAAGACTGAATCTGCAATAGGTGAGCAGCTTGGTTTGAAGAAATCAACTGTGGGAGCAATTATTAGGAAATGGAAGACATACAAGACCACTGATAATCTCCCTCGATCTGGGGCTCCACGCATGATCTCATCCCGTGGGGTCAAAATGATCACAAGAACGGTGAGCAAAAATCCCAGAACCACACGGGGGGACCTAGTGAATGACCTGCAGAGAGCTGGGACCAAAGTAACAAAGCCTACCATCAGTAACACACTACGCCGCCAGGGACTCAAATCCTGCAGTGCCAGACGTGTCCCCCTGCTTAAGCCAGTACATGTCCAGGCCCGTCTGAAGTTTGCTAGAGAGCATTTGGATGATCCAGAAGAAGATTGGGAGAATGTCATATGGTCAGATGAAACCAAAATATAACTTTTTGGTAAAAACTCAACTTGTCGTGTTTGGAAGGCAATGAATGCTGAGTTGCATCCAAAGAACACCATACCTACTGTAAAGCATGGGGGTGGAAACATCATGCTTTGGGGCTGTTTTTTTGCAAAGGGACCAGGACGACTGATCCGTGTAAAGGAAAGAATGAATGGGGCCATGTATCGTGAGATGTTGAGTGAAAACCTCCTTCCATCAGCAAGGGCATTGAAGATGAAACGTGGCTGGGTCTTTCAGCATGACAATGATCCCAAACACACCGCCCGGGCAACGAAGGAGTGGCTTCGTAAGAAGCATTTCAAGGTCGTGGAGTGGCCTAGCCAGTCTCCAGATCTCAACCCCATAGAAAATCTTTGGAGGGAGTTGAAAGTCCGTGTTGCCCAGCAACAGCCCCAAAACATCACTGCTCTAGAGTGTGTGAACCTTGTGAAGACTTACAGAAAACGTTTGCCCTCTGTCAACAAAGTATTGAGATAAAATGTTGTTATTGACCAAATACTTATTTTCCACCATAATTTGCAAATAAATTCATTAAAAAATCCTACAATGATTTTCTGGATTTTTTTTCTCATTTGGTCTGTTATAGTTGAAGTGTACCTATGATGAAAATTATAGGCCTCTCTCATATTTTTAAGTGGGAGAACTTGCACAATTGGTGGCTGACTAAATACTTTTTTGCCCCACTGTAAATACTCATTATGGAATAGGGAAAACTACTGAGTGATATGGGTATACAATTCTGTCTCACAACATTGGAAATGAGATATTATTGAGGTTTGAAGACCACACAAATTAAACTTTTGAATCATTTGGAATTGAACCAAACATACTTTTTGTTAATGAAGTTATTCAACTCACCTGCTCTTTGTTTTATTTGCTAATATTCGGCACCACACACAAATGACCCTCCTTGTTTCAACAGAAGAAACCACAGGCCGCAAGTTCCACATCAAACCAACGTGACAAGTCATAGGCTGGATCTAAAGTTCCCCAAAGAAGAGTATACATTCTGTGTTTCGGCCTTCCACAACCTCTCAGAGTCGCCCGTGGTCGAGACCACCTTCACCCCCTTCACACAGAGTATGTCTGCTCTCCATTTTGTCTTGCCAGTAGGAATGTTAAGATATTTCTTTGCTAGAGATTTCGAATAGGTGTTTGTGTGAGTGCAATTATTTACATTATCCAGGTCGACATTAAATTACACAATCTAGGCATGTATTTGTGTGTGAACGTGTCTGATGTAATGTTTTTGTAAATTGTTTAATCTGTGTGTGAAATGATGCTACAGTACCATTATATCTTACTTAGCTGTTATTGGCTCTCCAATATTGTCTTTGGATGGATGTGGCAACTGCCTGGAAATCAACATCACACTGCTTGAGATAGAAACTATCAAAAAGGTCTATGGGACATCATTATCTTTTGACATCTACTGGAAGAGAGCAGGAGAGACAAAGGTAAAAAAAAAACAACAACTAGGCCTATTCTTTCCTTGTCTTCATTGCAGTATCAAATTGTACTCTTTTTATGATGTGAACTATAGAGGACCGTTTCATTGTGAATTATTACTCTTCATTCATGTTCATTTCCAGCCCCAAATGACCCAAACAACTAATTTAGCTTACATGCTGGAGAACTTGGAGGTGGGTATGGTGTACTGTGTGAGGGTGTACACAAGGATCATCACCAACCTCAACACACGGTCCTCTGGGTGGAAATGTGCTTACACCAGCATTCTGGAGCCCAACAGAGGTGAATATTGTCTATAGTTTAAGTCAATGTTTCATCCCAATTGCACAGAGCCCCAATTTGATCATGATTCTGTCTCTCTCTCAGTCCCTGCTGTTGTAGCTGGAGTGTCTGTTGTCCTCATTGTGAGTGGGGTAGGTCTGATGGTTCTCACGTTTGGCCTGTTCTACACGGGGTTCCTGTGCAAGCTGAAGACTCACCAACCCAGAGGACTGGTGAGAAATGGCTACATCTGTAACTAACTACACCTCACAATCTCACTCTTTGTCATTGTTTCAATGTTGATCTGTGGATCTAGGATGTGAATTTGTGGAGCTTAAGAAATGCAAAGCCAATGCAAATACAAAGCCAATTCCTGTAGGAAAATACTGTAAGAGGAACTCTGTCACCCATGTAGTCCACATAAAGGGGTGTACACACAACATCTATAGCCATAAGATTCAGGAATTGACGTCACTGTACCTTTCTGTGTTTAACACAGCCTCTCTCTCCTCCCCCCATGCAGACTGCCCTGGTGGAGGGCCACTTCCTCATCCCAGAGCGGACGATCCCTGACTTGGTCTCTATATATTCTGCGACAGAGGAACAAGGGAAGGCCCGCAGATCAAAAACACACCATGACAGAGAGAACTCTAACCAAGCAGGGGAGGAGGAGGAGGAGGATGAAGATGAAGATGAAGAGGGGGGAAACGACGGCTACATGGACCGCGCTGCGGGGCTCTCCTCTGACAGCAGCTCCAGCACCACACAGTCCCAGGATGCATCAGGGGCCAACGTAGCCCTCCTTGACACAGCAGGGCATTCTGTGGGATTGAGTTCTGCTGCTGCTGCTGAGGAGGAAAGGGAAGCCCCTGTGGGTGTGATGGTGCTAGGATGTCAGGCTCAGGGAGAGGTCACAGGTGAACAGGCGAGGGTCATTTCCAGCTTTGACGGAGACCGACCCAGACCTTTGGGACTTGGACGGTTGGGTGGAGAGGAGGAGGAGGAGAAAGAAAGAGAGGTGGAGGAGAAGGAGACCTCTGGTAATGTCAATCTGTTCTCTGTGACTCTGGGGGCATTAAAGAGGGAAGAGGAGGGCGAGTGTGAAGAGGAGACAGACTTTCTGTTAGAATTTTCGAAACAGGAGCAGAAGCCTCAACTTCCCAAAGACTCCTTACAGAGGAACTTACGACCGGGCAGCATGAGATCTCAGAGTGAGATACAGGAGGATACAGGCCTAGTACTGACACTGCCAAAGACAGTCTGCACATGGATATACTCTGAATATTCAAATAGACATGCTGACAGCAGCACAGAGACACACTCTGGCTACCTTGTAACGCACACAGGCACTGTGCAGGCTGACAATGAGACAGAAGAAGAGGAGGAAGAGGAAGACTTCTCAGGGTACATGGGACATTGATTATTGTGTGTGTGGCTCTGTGTAATAGTGTTCCTTAGCCGATAACTGCACAGATATTCCACTTGGTTGGATATCCTGTCACACATAAGCCTACATTCCTTCCTTAAGCCTACATTCCTTACATTCACATTGAGGATGTGAATGTAAAATAATAATTTCCATAAAATGCCATGCACTTGTTTTTGTATGTCGGTTTTATTTATTGTAATGTAAGTGCAATTTCATGAGAGAAGAATGAGAGCTCAGATCAAATTGTTACGCCATCTTAACCGACTTAATTTGGCCGACTTAATTTGGCATCAATGCGCTATTGACTCTTCCCCAATGATTGTATACACTACAAGACCAAAAGTATGTGGACACCTGCTCGTCGAACATCTCATTCCAAAATCATGGGCATTAATATGGAGTTGGTCCCCCTTTGCTGCTATAACAGCCTCCACTCTTCTGGGAAGGCTTTCGACTAGTTATTCAAACATTGCCGCGAGGACTTAGTGAGGTCAGGCACTGATGTTTGGTGATTAGGCCCGGCTCGCAGTCGGCATTCCAATTCCTCCAAAAGGTGTTCGATTGGGTTGAGGTCAGGGGCTCTGTGCAGTTCAGTCAAATTCATCCAAACCAATCTCGATAAACTATTTCTGAATGGACCTCGTTTTGTGCACAGGGGCATTGTCATGCTGAAAAGGAAAGGGCCTGTTGCCACAAATTTGGGAAGCACAGAATCGTCTAGAATGTCATTGTATGCTATGGCGTTAAGATATCGCCTCACTGGAACTAAGGGGCCTATCCCGAACCATGAAAAACAGCCACAGACCATTATTCCTCCTCCACTAAACTTTACAGTTTGCACTATGTATTGGGCAGGTAGCGTTCTCCTGGCATCCTCCAAACCCAGATTCGTTCGTCGGAATTCCAGATGGTGAAGCGTGATTCATCACTCCAGAGAAGGCGTTTCCACTGCTCCAGAGTCCAATGACAGCGAGCTTTGCACCACTCCAGTCAATGCTTGGCATTGTACATGGTGATCTTAGGCTTGTGTGCAGCTACTCGGCAATGGAAACCCACTTCATTGTTGCTTCCAGATGCAGTTTGGAACTCTGTAGTGAGTGTTGCAACCGAGGAAAGGCCATTTTTACACACTTCAGCGTTCAGTGAGCTTGTGTGGCCTACCACTTTGCGGCTGAGATGTTGTTGTTCCTAGACGTTTGCACTTCACAATAACAGCACTTACAGTTGCCCGGGGCAGCTCTAGCAGGGCAGAAATTTGACGTACTGACTTGTTGGAAAGGTGGCATTGACGGTGCCACATTGAAAGTCACTGAGCTCTTCAGTAAGGCCATTCTACTGACAATGTTTGTCTATGGAGATTGCATGGCGGTGTGCTCAATTTTATATGCCTGTTAGCAATGGGTTTGGCTAAGAGAGCCGAATCCACTAATTTGAAGGGGTGTCCACATATGTATGTATATATATATATATATAGTGTATATGAATGGACAAACACATTGAATGAATATATGGTGTCATGTGATCGATGGTTTTGTCCATTCATATATAGGGGTCCGATGGGCCGCATTTCAACAACATGCTGGTTATTGTGGTTCCACACATTGAATAGGGGTAGACGTAACATAATAAATGTAAATCTTGGACACTCCTATTATGATGATATGTTACATTTCATATGGTATATATTAATTTGTGGATGGCCATCATCCATTTCGTATGATATGTTACGAATTGCAATTCGTACAATATGTTACGAATTTGGAAAAAGTATGCTATGTTGTGAATTCCAATTTGTTGTGGCTAATGTTTGCTAGGTGGCTAACGCTAGTATTAGCTAGGTGGCTAATGTTAAGTAATCTTAAGTAACCTTCTTTCTTATGTAACCGTACCATACTGTCAGGAAAAGAAAAGAGAGAGAACAACGGAAAAGCCTGGTCTTATAACTTGCGGTGCCCGACCCCTTGCCCATGTGTGTACATTTTAACATCAATTGGGGAGAGAGAGACTCAAATATCCCATTCATTTGTACATACAGGGCACGTTTGAGTAGTAAGGCGAAAGCAACCGACTGTAGATTAAAGTCAAGGAGTGACGTCTGGGGAGGTGCATCTGCAACAGCCGAAAATCGGACAATGATGTGATTTATCAACAGTAAGGCTCAGTGCAACATGCCATTGTTTATAAAATATTTTCTTTGTAATGTCAAAATAAAACAACCCACATATCACACCCTCATGAACTGTAACTATACTGTATATGTGCCTGCTCTCCAGGACATCTACAGCACCTGGTGTCACAGGAAGACCAAGAAGATAGTCAAGGACCTCATTCCTCCAAGCTACGGCCTATTCACCCCACTACCATTTAGAAGGCGGAGACAGTACAAGTGCATTAAAGCTGCGAACGAGAGACTGAAAAACACCTTTCTCCAAGCCATCAGACTGTTAAATAGTCACCAATAGACGGCCTCCGCCCAGTACCATTCTCTGAACTTTAGTCACTGTTACTAGCCGGCAACACCTGGTACTCAACCCTGCACCTTAGAGACTGCTGCACTATGTACATAATCACTTAAATAATATTTACATACTGTTTTACCCAATTCACATGTACACAGAACAAGAATATAAATGCAACATGCAACAATTTCTAAGATTTTACTACATTACAGTTCATAGAAGGAAAATCTGTCAATTTAAATAAATGCCTTAGGCCCTAATCTAAGGATTTCACATGACTGGGAATACAGATATGGAACTGTCGGTCAGAGACACGGCGCATTTGGAAAGTATTCAGACCCTTTGACTTTTTCCACATTTTGTTAAGTTACAGCCTCATTCTAAAATGTATTAAATAAATACAAATCCTCATCAATCTACACACCATACCCCATAATGACAAAGCAAGAACAGGTTTTTTGTATTTTTAGCAAATGCATAATTTTTTTAAACAGAAATACCTTATTTACATATGTATTCAGACCCTTTGCTATGACACTCGAAATTGAGGCCAGGTGCATCCTGTTTCCATTGATCAGCCTTGATTAGAGTCCACCTGTGGTAAATTCAAGTGATTGGACATGATTTGGAAAGGCACACACCTGTCTATATAAGATCCAACAGTTGACAGAGCATGTCAGAGCGAAAACCAAGCAATGAGGTCAAAGGAATTGTCCGTAGAGTTCCAAGACAGGATTGTGTGGAGGCACAGATTTGGGCAAGGGTGCTAAAATATTTCTGCAAGGTCCCCAAGAACACAGTGGCCTCCATCCTTCCTTCTTAAATGTGACTTTGGGACAAGTCTCTGAACATAGCAGTGCAGCAACGCTCCCCATCCAACCTGACAGAGCTTGAGAGGATCAGCAGAGAAGAATGGGAGAAACGCCCCAAATACAGGCTTGCCTGAGCTAACTGTAACTGAGCTAAACGACTACCGCCCCGTAGCACTCACTTCCGTCATCATGAAGTGCTTTGAGAGACTAGTCAAGGACCATATCACCTTCACCCTACCTGACACCCTAGACCCACTCCAATTTGCTTACCGCCCAAATAGGTCCACAGACGATGCAATCTCAACCACACTGCACACCGCCCTAACCCATCTGGACAAGAGGAATACCTATGTGAGAATGCTGTTCATTGACTACAGCTCGGCATTCAACACCATAGTACCCTCCAAGCTCGTCATCAAGCTCGAGACCCTGGGTCTCGACCCCGCCCTGTGCAACTGGGTACTGGACTTCCTGACGGGCCGCCCCCAGGTGGTGAGGGTAGGCAACAACATCTCCTCCCCGCTGATCCTCAACACTGGGGCCCCACAAGGGTGCGTTCTGAGCCCTCTCCTGTACTCCCTGTTCACCCACGACTGCGTGGCCACGCACGCCTCCAACTCAATCATCAAGTTTGCGGACGACACGACAGTGGTAGGCTTGATTACCAACAACGACGAGACGGCCTACAGGGAGGAGGTGAGGGCCCTCGGAGTGTGGTGTCAGGAAAATGACCTCACACTCAACGTCAACAAAACTAAGGAGATGATTGTGGACTTCAGGAAACAGCAGAGGGAACACCCCCCTATCCACATCGATGGAACAGTAGTGGAGAGGGTAGCAAGTTTTAAGTTCCTCGGCATACACATCACAGACAAACTGAATTGGTCCACACACACAGACAGCATTGTGAAGAAGGCGCAGCAGCGCCTCTTCAACCTCAGGAGGCTGAAGAAATTCGGCTTGTCACCAAAAGCACTCACAAACTTCTACAGATGCACAATCGAGAGCATCCTGGCGGGCTGTATCACCGCCTGGTACGGCAACTGCTCCGCCCTCAACCGTAAGGCTCTCCAGAGGGTGGTGAGGTCTGCACAACGCATCACCGGGGGCAAACTACCTGCCCTCCAGGACACCTACACCACCCGATGTCACAGGAAGGCCATAAAGATCATCAAGGACATCAACCACCCGAGCCACTGCCTGTTCACCCCGCTATCATCCAGAAGGCGAGGTCAGTACAGGTGCATCAAAGCTGGGACCGAGAGACTGAAAAACAGCTTCTATCTCAAGGCCATTGTTGGTTATTACTGCATTGTCGGAACTAGAAGCACAAGCATTTCGCTACACTCGCATTAACATCTGCTAACCATGTGTATGTGACAAATAAAATTTGATTTGATTTGCCAAGCTTGTAGCGTCATATCCAAGAAGACTTGAGGTAATTGCTGCCAAAGGTGCTTCAACAAAGTACTGAGTAAAGGGTCTGAATACTTATGCAAATGTAATATCTTTTTTATTTTAATACCTTGCAAAAAAATCAAAAAACCTGTTTTTGCTTTTTTATTTTGGGATATTGTGTGTAGATTGAGAAACAACAATTTTATCAATTTTAGAAAAAGACTAAAAGAGTCACATTGACTGGAGCAGGCAGTTCACACATTGCTGAGACACAATTTTATATTAGCATATTTTACCTCAGAAATACGTTAATGACTACAATGAAGCAGTAGGCCTTGTGGGAAAAGTCAAGGGGTCCGAATGCACTGTTTTCCACAAGGCCTGCTGCTTCATTTTAGCCATTACCTTATTTCTGAGTTGAAATATACTAATATAATTATGTCTCAGCAATGTGTGAACTGCCTGCTCTAGTCAATGTGACTTTCTCCTCCAGCCATTTTGTCCATATCCTGACGTGGTATCCAGGGGTGTGTACTACCTTGTGAAGGTTTGCTCAGACAGGTATCTGTTTGCTTGTGGGTGTGAGTGTCATTCTGTGATCTGTATGAGTATCTCTCTCACTCCCTAATATCTAAATCAACAAGCAAAAATAGCCTTCCCTTGAGGCGTTTACTCTTTGGGAGATTCATTGCTGTAATTACACCACGTAGATGAAGAGAGACTTGTCAGAACAGGACTGGGAGTGTCTTCCTGCATTTAAGGGAAATGATACATACCCATAGTTACTCCTGTAATATTTAGCCAACAAGTAAGATTAGTTAAAGGTAACTGAAGTTCAAAACTTCAGCTAGTCTTCAACTGCTCTTTCCCTCTCTCTCTCTTAGTCGCTGTTTTGTCCCTCCTGTATAGAAGGGGAAGGGTCGGACAGACTTGGGAAGAGGTGGCTGGTTGTGAGCATGTGCAGTCCCCTCTGGTGTGTAGCCTGACCAAAGAGTTTCTCTGACCGAAACCCCACCTACCACAGCCAGGTGTTCGCTGTGTTGGGGAACCACATCTCACGCCCGACCCACCAAGATGGCTTTAAACTCATCAACGACAATGAGTATCAGCATTTCCTCAGGGTTAAAGTTCAAATACTTTGGAGTTGTGTTCAGTAGCACTAAGAGCTTGCATACGTTCTCCATTTTAAAAACATCTGGTCCCTTTGGAGAGACTTTCAAGATGCAGTGAGTCATGTCAGAACCTAGCATATTAATTTCTTACAAACAACAGTTGCAAATTCCAATAAAACTAGGCTACATCGCGTATTGAAGTTTCCTTGCTTTGTCTAACAACACTAATGACTCTAGCAAATATGTTCTGGGTCAGAGTGCAGTATTTATTTAGTTTCATTGCAGAAATGTTTGTTAGCACGTTTCTCACACTGGCTTTATCCACAGAGGAAGCAGGCCTGCCCCAGCAAGGAGTGTTACCCTAGCAACGCGTGCCTCGGAGGGTGGAGTCTACATTGCATAACAATGACCATGATTTAGGAATCTGTTTCGGACTCAACAGCTAGCCTGATAGCAAAAAATGGCTCTAAAAAATATATGCTTTCAGCTAATAGGGAGAAGTATCCAACAAAATAACTACACTATGGCGTTTACTAATCATAAACTATTTACATATCATATAAATGTCAGTACGTTTGTGGACAACATTCTTACTTACTCAACCTTAAAGTCCAATACAGTGGTTTTATCTTGCTATCAAATAATTTCTGAGTAACGATTAAGTACCTTTTTATAGTGATTGTTTTCAATTAAAATGGTCAACAAGAAACAAAAATAGCTTCCAGATATTTTTTTAAAGACTGTCTGTGAGTGTTCTGAGTGGAGAGGGGAAACGGGAAACCAGCTGTTATTGGCAGAGGTTTGGAATGTTTTCTTACTGTTCTATTAACTCATTTACCGCCTGGTGATGTCACCAGTCAGGCCAAAACTACATCCTACCAAAACAGGCTAAAATTTCAGCCGGTCTTTTCAAACGGGTTTAACACTAAAGTGGCATTATTGTGATTTTGGCAATTTCGCAGTAATATGCCAACCTCATAGTGGGCCTTTAAAAAAATAAAAGCCTGGTTGCACAGCAGTCACTAAGCTAGTTTGTCCCTCTGTTTCCTGTAGCCCACCTGGATCTACCCTTGGTGAGTGAGAGCCTGTGACAGCACTCTGTGTGGACCTGAGGCCTCATGTGGATGGCCAACGAGATGTCTACAACAGGTTCAGCTACAAACGCCACATCAGACGCAAACCGCAACAGGGATGGCGCAACAGTAAGGACAGGAAGAGCATGATACGTACACTTAAATTTCTTTATCATGATCCAAACCTTTGAAGACTCAACCTGTGCCATATGGGTCAATTTGAAATTGAGTGACAGATTCAAACTCATTATAAAGCACTCACTAAATCATCAGAGGTGTTTATTAATGCATTAAATGTTATTTTTTTTTAATTGCTAAATATCTCTTCAGTGCATTCAAGCATGATGCATGCAGGGATTTTTCTGGATCAAAATGGGACTTAGGTGGTTGGCGTGGCCAATAGTGTGGTTGCTGATTTAAAAAATGTAGAGGCCTAGCTGTTGGTCACAGTGATACAATTTAGCTGTTTTAAAGCTAATTTGCTGCAATTCTACATGTTTTGCCATGAGGCTAAGAGAACATTTAGCAGTTTTAAAGCACATTTCTTGCAGTTCTACACATTGGGCCATGGCTTATGCTACTGTATCTGAATGTATCAAACATTATAATAAAATCAATGGGGGCCTCATGCAATAACACAAATATTCCTGAATGCATACTTTTTCAATTTTAGATTGTCCCTGATGTTATTTTTGCGATTGTAATACAAATATACATATTTCCATATTCCACAAAATATATTTTTTTGTATTTATTTTACAGTTTTGCCCGCCCGATACTTTTCTATGCAGAAAACCTGGCATGGTTTTGATGGTATCTGTTGTGTCCAGTACTTTGTGGACAAGGTGTCTCTGAAGGGTAAGACTCCCAGCAGAAAGTACTGTGTCTCCGTAAGGGTCTTAGGCGGCCCAGAGAGACGCAGCAGGAACTCATCCTACAGCCAACCACACTGTAGCTTCACTACTTCTAAGTACACCGCAGGCACGTGTGTGTGCGCATGGGTGTACACACATGAATCCATGTTAGTGGTCTTTGTGCCCTGACTCTCTCTCTCTTCACAGACCGGTCTCAGTGGTTTTGTGTCTTCTTGTGATGCTGTCTGAGCTCTGTACAGCCCTACTGGTTCACACTGGATTCATCTGTCTGAAACGACCTCTTCCAGAAATACTGTTATGTTGTAGACTGATACAGATATTCTAGCCCTGGCTTCAATCAATCAAATGTATTTTATAAAGCACTTTTTACATCCGCAGTTGTCACAAAGTGCTTTACAGATACCTCGCCTAAAATCCCCAAAGAGCAAGACATGCTGATGCAGAAGCGCAGTGGCTAGGCAAAACTCCCTAGATAGCAGGTTACTCAATCAGCAGGGATTTGGGACAAAGTAACACTGTCTGAAAAGTGTTGGGTAACTCATAGCATTAAGTCACATCATAAACCTTAGCTTAGGCCTTGGTAAAATGTTAACGTGAGGCTCACAGTGGAGACACAACACAGGAAAGAGCTGCAGGTGTCGCATATGCCTCCCCTCTGTTGTGTCACACACACGCCACCACTGTGATACATGTGCCTGTGGTTGTGCTGTGGTCACAAAGACAGAAAGGGCAGAGTGTTTAACAGACAGCTGCATCCCCCGCCATCTGCTTCTCTCTCTTGTTTGGTTAAAGCTGTAGCTACAAAGATATATATCTTTTTTTTTTAGGCTGACCTGAAAACATTCATATAGAAATGTGAGTTACAGATCTGTCATTCTCATTGAAAGCAAGTCTAAGAAGCAGTAGATCGGTTCAATGTGCGCTATGTCTATGGTTCCCGTTCTTAAGTTTAGTTTTTGCGTCTTTATTATTAAAAACGTTTGGTTTTGTACACCAGTTTTAAACAGCTGAAAATACAACTTATGTTATGGAAAATATATTTCACAGCGGTTTACACAATGACTGTTTTGTTTTATCACATTAACTGAAAAGAGGCGATCTATTCAAATTTTGGCAACCAGAAATGGCAAAGTGATTTCTGCATATTGCACCTTTAAAACAAACCCCTCTTTGTCTCTCTAATGCAGGGGTTCCCAAACTTTTTCACTCAGGGCCCCCCTTCCAGCATTTCTATGGGCACAAGCACCGTTCATGACAAGGGCTGCTGCAGTCACAAAATTGCTTCAGTCGGTGATTGTCAAGCAAATATCTGTCGGGCTCACGGTAATTGACCGTTAATTAACATAAGCACATTTAGCAACTCCTGGCTTCCACACATAGCCACTGATGCAGACCTTTAACATCTTCATTTGAAAAAGTCTAATAAATCCATGTAATATAGCCTACACCTTCAGTCAATCCATTGTTTATTTTAGACAGGTCTAAAGAAACATGACATGAAGAAAATGTAGTATTTCAGAAGAACAGAATAGCATACTCTGAGTTGTCCTTGGACCTGATAGGACCTGATGTGGCTATGCCATATGGCTGTGGGCTACACTAGTTAATTTAGCAGACAAGATTTGCTTAGAATTCTGTGGCATTATTTTATAGTATGAAAAATACAATACAAAAAAAAAAGATGAATAAAATAAAGGACATTTTCTCCAAACCATTTGAGGAAGTGCGTACATGCGGCTATTCTGTGTTGAGCGGGTAACAAAGAAATAAGTACTCCAATATGCTTAATTTAGAGTTATTAATGTAACTATATTTGTTTTACAAACATTGGGCTAAATGTTTAGATGTTTAATACATTGTAAGGCTGCATGATGAGACCTAATGATTTGAAAAAGTTGCTTGAAAGGCATGTACACACTTCGTCAGTCTCTCATTCACACTTTGAGAAGCACTTGATAGGCATCCCTTTGTGTGGCTATAATGCACCCTAAAAAAAAGCAATGCCTTTTGCAGCCCTTCTCCCTAAATACTGCCCGCTCAGAAGCACCTCTCATCTCACTCACATGGCTCTCCATCACGTGATCGGGTCTTTCTCAGGTTACAAGTGAAGACCGACACATTGGGGACGCAACTGCGCATGTCCCGCATTCCCAGGTGCATATTGAAGATATTGGAAGAACTGTCCACGTTTACTTTTCGTCAGCCAACAAGATGAGTAAGCCTAACGAACAGCAAAAGCACTAGCCAATCTACTATATCCCATAGTACCAAAGTTGACATATTCTGTGCAAGAAATAAATATTCCAAACACAGTCTGGGACAGTTGTGGGATGCGATAGATCCCAAATTAAAACAACCACTAGCATCAAAAAAACTTTTGTTTGCAATGAGGCTGACCCAACAGATCTGAACGTTTAGCTTAAAATGTTGAGTGCAGAGCAATGAGCACACAGCAGTAGGTTAGAAGCGTGAATGTTCCATTAGCGGGAAAACACCATTATTTCTCAAAAGTGACCACAAATGCAATTATGCATGTAATGCTTTTAATATAAACGTGCATTTTTATGGTGAAAATTATCTTCCCCAAACTTTAACCCTGAGCTACCTTTTGAGTTTGGATCCTGCGACGCAGTTGGCAACAGTTGCTGGGACCACTGCTATAGTATCTGTCCAGGCATCCTGCCGATCAAGGGTCTGATGAGCTGCTTGGTGTAGCAGCTAGCCTAGCTGCCACTGTTAGGTGCCTATCAAGCTAGCAGGGTTTCCTTGAGGGCTTGAACGCAGCCTGTGACGTGGTTAGCCCTTGTGGCTGGGACTGTGGATCGTTCCGGGCTTCTGACTGTATAGATCCTTGCAGTTTGTTGCTGTTTCCATCTTCCCTGCGACCTGCCCTGTCTGGAAGTGTGAGGAACAACAGCATAGCCAACATTGCTACATGACAAAGAGAAACGCCGGTGGGAGTACCATCGAGGACAGTGGTGTCTCTCTATCACAGGTGAAGGAACTTTTAAACAAACAAAAATAGTTCTACAAGCAGTTGTTACAACAATGAGAAAATAGCTTCAAGTGTTTTGTCCAAATACTGGTGGAGTCAACTAATAAAATGGACAACCTGACCAAAGAGGTCCAGGACCTGAAGAAGAGTTTGTAGTTCTCCCAGGGTCAGCTCAATGAGTTTAAACAGGAAAACAGTAAGATGGCAGCAGTCTTTAAGTCACTGAGGAAGGACATCAGTTCTGTATGTGAATCCATGATAACAATGACTGGGAAATCAGATTATCTCGAGGGACATTCAAGGCAGAACAACATTGTTGTGGATGGAATTGCAGAATCTCCGCATGAGATCTGGATGAAGTCTGAAGACAAAGTGATGGAAATTATCTCTGAGAAACTGAAGCTGGACCACAGGAAGATTGAGGTGGAGCGCGCACACAGGATTGAAAAACCGGCCCAGGTGACAGGCCCAGGCCTATAGTGGTGAAGTTCATGAGGTTAAAGGGCAAGGAAGCTGTTCTCGAAAGAGCCAAGAACTTGAAAGAAATGTACATCTTCCTCAACAAGGACTATCCGGAAGCTGTGTGCCACAAGAGAAAATAACATTCCGTTCATGAAAGCTACCAGAGAGCTTGAGCCTGGAAGGGATGGGTTCGTAGCTTCAACCCTGCAGCAGACACACACAGTTGCACATGCCAACTGGTTAAATGGACTGCTGAATGTTTTTTTTCTCTGCTTTGTTTGGTATTTTCCATATTATGTCTGTCTGAGAAGCTACCCAGGATAGGGATGGAAAATAGCCCATATTTTATAAGGTTCATGAAAACAGTAACTTGCTAACATCAGATAACGTTCATATATTAGCTATTGTTGAGACTCATTTAGATGATTTCCTTGGATGATACAGTAGTAGCAATACAAGGTTTATAACATCTATAGAAGAGACAGAAATGATTATGCTGTATATATTCAGAGCCATATCCCTGTAACGCTTAGAGAAGATCTCCTGTCAAGTGTTATTGAAGTGCTGTGGTTGCAGGGTCACCTGCCTCATCTAAAGCCTATTATTTTTGGGGTGTTGCTGTAGGCCACCAAGTGTTAAGTCAGTAGCTAAATAATGTGTCTGAAACGCTTGGTACTGTATGTGATTGACTGAATATTGACTGACTTTCATCAAGCTGTCTGCTCAAGAGGAAGCTTCTCACTGTAACCAGTGCCTGTAATCTGGTTCAGGTTATTAATCAAACTACCACGGGTGGTTTACAAGCACTACAGGATCAAGATAATCCACATGTTTTGATCACATTTTTTTACTAATTCTGTAGCACTTTGTTCGAAAGCTTTGTCCGGATCCATTGGATGTAGTGGTCACAATATAGTGGCTATAGCCAGGAAAGCTTCAAAAGGTGGCCTAAAATAGTGTAGAAGAGATCATTCAAAATATTTTGTTGTGACTCTTATGTGGATGATGTTACAAATATTAGTTGGTCTGATGTGATTGAGGAGCATCCAGCCGCTGCACTTGATGAATTTATGAAATGGCTTCTTGCAATTATTGATGAACGTGGCACCTGGTTGCGAAACTGACTGTTAGAACTGTTGAAGCTCCATGGATTGATGGGGAATTGAAAAGCTGTGTGGCTGAAAGAGATGGGGCAAAAAGGAGTGGCTAATAAGTTTGGTTGCACATCTGATTTACTGCAACTTGAGAAATGATGTGACTAAACTCAACAGAAAGAAGAATAAACTATTATGAAGCCAAGCTCAATGATACTGTGTAAATAATGATGGAGTGGGAAAACACTTTGGATTACTTTAAATTAAATTATGGGCAGAAAGATAAATTCAACTCGAACTTTCATCGAATCAGATGGCTTATTCATCACAACCATTTGATGTTGGCAATTATTTGAATGATTACTTCATTGGCAAAGTGGGCAAACATAGGCAGGATATGCCAACAACGAACAGTGAGCCATCATGCATAAAAAAACAGATGGTTTGTATCCCCCATATACATAACGCTCTATTGGTTGCAAGAATTATATATAATCATTTAAATTGAAAAACTTAAGTTTTGAATACAGTGTTTTGTGTGTCAGTTCATAAACCATGTGCCATGGAAACAGGATTGTTATTACTGTACATATGTTGTCACAAAGACGAGGTACAAGGAACCGTTAATAGCGTGGGCATGACTTATACCACATTGCTGAATTAACATAAATGTGTCAAGTGGGGGAGTCTAGGCTAACACGCTGCTAATAAAAGCTAGGTTGTTTCCAATCTGCTCGCTATTTGATTTGTTCCATTGTGAAGCGTTGACCACAGCAATGGTTTAGTGTTGAGGGGTTTTCCCTTATGGGGGATTGTATGAGGTGACCTTAGTCACAGGCTCACACATGGTGTCAGAAGAGGAGCAACGGTCTCTTTGCACTATTTAAGACTGTTTTTTTTTAATCAACATATTTCATTTAAAACATATTAACACTGTCTGACTCTTTGCAGAGATAAATACAACACCAGGAGAACCTGCTTCCGGTGTCCTCAGTGCATTTAGTTCCACTATCGTCACCTTCGGGAAGCAGTGGAAAGGATGGAGAGAGTAAGGACGGCAGTGAGGCAGTGATCGAGATGGAGGGGAAGATAAATAGTGGGGGAGGAGGAGGGCACGAGACACGAGGGGCCGCTGTCGATCTGTCCTCTCTCAACCCCCTCTCCTCTTCCTCCTCTTCTTTCTCTAAAACCGAGGTGCTCCTACCCCATCCAAAAACACTCTCCGGCCTATCCCACTGTCCCGTCCACAGAGCTTAAGACCACCTCTGAGACAGTGTCCAACCGCCCTCAATGTCCTCTCTTCATAACGCAAGACCAACAAGGTGAATCTCTGCTTAGACCTGACTGCCTTTCAATGTCCACATCAAACAACTGTCAACTATCTGTGTCCTCACAAACCAGTCAACTTCCAGAGCCAGCCAAGTGTGGTTCATTGGGACAGGACTTGAGCTTCAGTCTTTTCTCAGAGAGAGAGAGACTACATGGACCGTAGAGGGATTACAGCAGATGAAAGAGGAGGAAGGGAGCGGTCACGTGATGATGTGGCTTTTCATATGTGAAAACGTGTTTTTGGAACACTTTGTGACATTTCAAAACACTTCATATGTTCCTAACAGTGTAGTTTCATGCTTTCACATGATTTCATATGTGAAATGTCACATATTTCACGTATGCTTCAACATGTGATAACATGAAACTACACTGTTAGCCATTGCTGTAAATTTAGTGGTACATTTTATAGTCATTATACGGTAGATTTTTACAGTAATATACACTACCTGTCAAAAGTTTTAGAACACCTACTCATTCAAGTTTTTTTATTTTTTTTTATTTACTATTTTCTACATTGTAGAGTAATAGTGAAGACATCAACTATGAGATAACAAATGGAATCATGTAGTAACCAAAAAAGTGTTAAACAAATCAAAAGATATTTTATATTTGAGATTCTTCAAAGTAGCCACCCTTTGCCTTGATGACAGCTTTGCACATTGTTTCAACCAGCTTCATGAGGTAGTCACCTGTAATGCATTTTAATTAACAGGTGTGCCTTCTTACAGTTAATTTGTGGAATTTCTTTCCTTCTTAATGCATTTGAGCCAATCAGTTGTGTTGTGACAAGGTGGGGGTGGTATACAGATAATAGCCCTATTTTGTAAAAGGCTGGGTCCATGTTATGGCAAGAACAGCTCAAATAAGCAAAGTGAAAAGAAAGGCCATCATTACTTTAAGACATGAAGGTCAGTCAATCTGGAAAGTGCAGTCGCAAAAACCATCAAGCACTATGATGAAACTGAAGCAAGTCCCACAAGGACCACCACAGGAAGACTCAGAGTTACCTCTGCTGCAGAGGATACGTTCATTAGAGTTACCAGCCTCAGGAATTGCAGCCCAATTAAATGCTTCAGTGTTCAAGTAACAAACACATCTCACCATCAACTGTTCAGAGGAGACTGTGTGAATCAGGCCTTCATGGTCAAATTGCTGCAAAGAAACCACTACTAACGGACACCAATAAGAAGAAGAGACTTTCTTGGGCCAAGAAACACGAGCAATGTGTTTTAGACCAAATTTGGGATTTTTGGATCCAACCGCCGTGTCTTTGTGAGATGCGATGTAGGTGAACGGATGATCTCCGCATGTGTATTTCCCACCGTAAAGCATGGAGGAGGTGTTATGGTGTGGTAGTGTCACCAGCAAAGCACAGTCTGATTTTTCAGGCACACTTAACCAGCATGGCTACCAAAGCATCCTGCAGTGATACGCCATCCATCTGGTTTGAGCTTAGTGAGACTGTCCTGTTGAAAAACAATTGATAATGACCCAACACACCTCCAGGCTGTGTAAGGGCTATTTTACCAAGATTGAGAGTGATGGAGTGCTGCATCAGATGACCTGGCCTCCACAATCACCCGACCTCAACCAAATTGAGATGTTTTGGGATGAGTCTGACCGCAGAGTGAAGGGACAGCAGCCAACAAGTGCTCAGCATATGTGGGAACTCCTTCAAGACTGATGGAAAAGCATTCTAGGTGAAGCTGGTTGAGAGAATGCCAAGAGTGTGCAAAGCTGTCATCAAGGCAAAGGGTGGCTATTTGATGAAACTCAAATATAAAATATATTTAACACTTTTTTTGGTTACTACATGATTCCATATGTGTTATTTCATAGTTTTGATGTCTTCACTATTATTCTACAATGTAGGGGAAAAATAAAGAAAAACCGAGGTTCTGTGTTATGCACTATAGCCCGTTACCATATCATATGTGATTGAATATTATTTGCTGTTGGCTTGTGTGGGTGTATGTGTTATGCAACATAGCTGACTTGAAACATTGTTAACAGTTTCAGGGCCATGAGCCTTTCTCATTATGGAAAAATACAGAATAACATGAAGACAGGAACTGTGCATTGAGTTGGGGGGGGGCACATTAAGAACGTAGTGTTGCGGGAACAAACAGTCTTTTGTTAGATAACAGGAGCCAGGTGCCTGATAACTGTATATTCTACACAACTACAACGACTGACCGCTGAAGCGCTTAGGGGGCTGGGACCAGCCTCTGCGCCAATAATCAACGATAGGCTGGGTGAGTCTAAACCACGCCCAGTCTCTACTCTGACAGGCCGGCTCGGGCGCGGGAACTACCTCTGTCAGAGTATATTTATAATATCTTTGTCAGGAACAAGTCAGTTCTCTGTTTGCCCTGCGAGGTGGGACAGAGAGCCCGTATATACGAAAATGTACCACTTATTGCTTAGCTAATAAAAAATACATAGTATACAATCGGTGACTCAATGTCATATTTATCCTGATACCAGATTCGAATTCACGCAACCCTAACACTAGGTGTTCTAAAACTTTTGACCGGTAGTGTATGTATTAGTGTTCTGCTATATATTTACTGTCAAATGCAATGCGCTTGGGTACTTTTTGGCCTGTCCTGCAAATTAACTTGGCATGCCTCACTTGCAATTGCATTTAAACCTATAGGATAGCCTTCTTTTGATGGCCTATGGCACAAACAGGATCGGTGGGTCCCCCGTCGGACTGTTGAGCTAACCTAGGCTAATGTGATTAGCATGAGGTTGTAAGTAACAATAACGTTTCCCAGGACATAGACATATCTGATATTGGCAGAAAGCTCACGTTCTTGTTAATCTAACTGCACTGTCAAAATTAGAGTATCTATTACAGTGAAATAATACAATGCTATTGTTTGAGGAGAAAGCACCGTTATGAGCTTGAAAATGTATTAATAAACCAATTAGGCACATTTGGGCAGTCTTGATACAAACATTTTTACAGAAATAGAATGGTTCATTGGATCAGTCTAAAGATTTGCACAAACACTGTTGCCATCCAGTGGCCAAAATCTAAATTGTGCCTGGGCTGGCATAATACATTATGGCCTTTCTCTTGCATTTCAAAGATGATGGTACACATGTTTTTCTTTGTATTATCTTTTACCAGATCTAATGTGTTATATTCTCCTGCATTAGTTTAACACTTCCACAAACTACAAAGTGTTTCCTTTGAAATGGTATCAATAATATGCATGTCTTTCCTTCAGGTCCTGAGCTACAGGCAGTTAGATTTGGGTATGTAATTTATGGCGAAAATTGAAAAAAAGATGTGTATCCTTAAGTGGTTTTAAGAAAAAGTAACAGTGCTCAGGGACACTTGACATCATGTCCTAGATTAAATCAGATCAAGTGTAAACACGCAATAGCCGACACCCGCATAGCTGGTGTTTTGGCGGTGTCAGAGGTGTAGTTTCTTACTTATTAGTGACCTTAATTCATCAATCGAGTACAAGTGAGGAATGAAAAGCTGCAGACACTGCCCTCCATGGAATGAGTTTGACACCTGCTGTAAAACAACACATTTCACTGAACCGATCTGGTGTATATGACAATAAAACATGGTGTATTTTTTATTCCGATAGATGCTTGTGGATTTGATAGCTCTAACTCAGTTCCACCTCCGACACCGTCATGCAGATGTTTTCTATCGTGAATCTGATAGAATCTAAGAGTGCATAAATTCTCTCGGGATTTGAACTTGCAACCTTTCGGTCTGGAGTGCATTAATGTCTCAGCAGTGCCACCAAGAACATACACTACCGTGTAGCGTTTGGGGTCACTTCGAAATGTCCTTGTTTTTGAAAGAAAAGCAAATTTTTTGTCCATTGAAATAACATCAAATTGATCAGAAATACAGTGTAGACATTGTTGTGCAGTCTCGAAGGCCAGCATCCCGGAGTCGCCACTTCACTGCTGACGTTGAGACTGGTGTTTTGTGGGTACAATTTAATGAAGCTGCCAGTTGAGGACTTGTGAGGTGTCTAATGTACTTGTCCTCTTGCTCAGTTGTGCACCAGGGCCTCCCACTCCTCTTTTTATTCTGGTTAGAGACAGTTTGCGCTGTTCTGTGAAGGGAGTAGTACACAGCGTTGTACCAAATCTTCAGTTTCTTGGCAATTTCTCGCATGGAATAGCCTTAATTTCTCAGAACAAGACACGACTGACGAGTTTCAGAAGAAAGTCTTTGATTCTGGCCATTTTGAGCCTATAATTCTGAGCCACAAATGCTGATGCTCCAGATACTCAACTAGTCTAAAGAAAGCCAGTTGTATTGCTTCTTTAATCAGAACAACAGTTTTCAGCTGTGCTAACATAATTGCAAAACGGTTTTCTAATGATCAATTAGACTTTTTTAAATGATAAACGTGGATTAGCTAACACAACATGCCATTGTAACAGGAGTGATGGGTTGCTGATAATGGGCCTCTGTACGCCTATGTAGGTATTCCATAAAAAAATCAGCCATTTCCAGCTACAATAGTCATTTACAACATTAACAATGTCTACACTGTATTTCTGATCAATTTGATGTTATTTTCATGGACAAAAAATTAGCTTTTCTTTCAAAAACAGAAATTTCTAAGTGTCCCAAAACTTTTGAACGGTAGTGTATATTCACAAACACTAAAAAATAAGAGTACAGTTACTGTACAAGTGTTGTTCCCTGGTGCACAAAAAGGTCAAAGATACATATACATAGTGTACCTTCACATAGGAACTCACATGGTAGTGGTCAGTACCTTTTTGGGTACACGTGCGGATAATAGTATAATTGTAGATTTTTCTACCCAATATATTAAATAAAAAGCTGTGTTCGTAACCATGTGGGAGGTGGGAATTTTCCTGATGTGAAGTTATGAATACCATACTGGATGCCTTCACGTGCTTTGAAATGGCTGGGAATCGCCACTTGGCTAATGACCAACAAGCTGCGTCAACCATCATGCTTGTTGTGACGTGTGTGTGTGTGTGCTGGGAGTCGGGAAACGAGTTCAGGGAGTGAATCATTTAATAAATAAATGAAATATAATACAAAACAAGAAACACGAACAACACAGAGACAGGGAACTGAAACAGAAACAATAATGCCTGGGGAAGGAACCAAAGGGAGTGACATATATAGGGAAGGTAATCAGGGAGGTGATGGATTCCACGTGTGTCTGATGACGAGCTGGTGCACGTAGCGAATGGTGACAGGAGCGCGCCATAACAAGCAGCCTGGTGACCTAGAGGCCAGAGAGGAAGTATACATGACAGTACCCCCTCCCTGACAAATTAATGGAAGTATGGAGGAAGTTTTGTGCCAATAAAAACAAAGGGTAAAATATGTGTCCAAAAAAACAAAAATATTTTCTGAGCTTTCTTATATTCCCTACATATAGGACAGACAGTTCAAAACCTTATTCCTCATGATTTATTTACTTGAATCTGGGCAGCTTTTAGCAAAATGCACAAATGCATTCATGTAGTGTTGCACCGTATACCGGTACCACGGTTATATCACAGTACCGAAACGTCATAATACTTATGATACCAACATTTTATAATACTGTAGTACCGTTTCATATGATAATACCACATTTTTCAGCCCTGCCAATTACACTTGTTTTATAAAGTCAGTTTTCTGCGCATCTATTCCTCAATCAGTTTTTGAAATATAATTTAGTCGTGATAGCGAGCTGGGATAGTGACCCTGATGAGTCTTCTGTGTTTACATTTCTGCATTTGATACATTAGAGCAGAGCAAGTCAAGTTAATACATTGTATAATTTAATCCCTGGTATAACCAAAAGCAGAGGCCAGTCTGAGTAGGCTCTGCAAGTTTGTTGTCACGCAGCCTCTGAGTGCCAGGGAGGACAAATACAGCACAGCTGTGCGACAGGCATGCTTGCAGCTTTACTGCAAAGGAAACGTCTTGTCTTAGCTCAAACGGTTAAAAAAATATGACCCATATTAACAGAGCTGCCTTTTTTATTCCTGCGTAATTTACCATGTTGTGGACCGTTTTAAACTAATTCCAGGTTGCTAATTATTGGTTTGATAAACAAAAATGTTCAGTCATTTTATCTAGTTAACAACCTGCTAACTTGAGTGTATGTCTAGGGAAATTTGATTGGTAAAGGAAATGGGTCTGCTACACTACTCATTTGTACTTATTATGGATCCCATTATTTGCTGCCTTGGCATGGGGATCCATATCAAGGCAGGTCCTACAGGTCCAGAAAAATTAAGGCAGTTCTATACAATTAAAAACATTACATTGCATTTCACAACACATTAATTGTGTGCCCTCAGGCCACTACCCTACTACCACATATCTACACACAATCTGTGTGTGTGTGTGTGTGTGTGTGTGTGTGTGTGTGTGTGTGTGTGTGTGTGTGTGTGTGTGTGTGTGTTCGTTTGTCTGTGCCTGTGTGTGTGTGTCTCTTCACAGTCCCTGCTATTCCATAAAGTCATGTGTACACTACACAATTTTGGCCACGGTTTAGCTATCCTAGTCAAGTTTTTGAGATTGGAGACAAAATCCCCATGTCGCTGCCTACTCGGGCGCATGGCCATCACTGACGCTTGTTTAATGTGAGCGGGTCAGAGACGCAATCTGAAGGCTACCGATCTTGTGTTTGAGTAGTCCCAGACGTCCAAACATTTTCAAACATGTTTGATTTTATCAGCACAAAATCTACAATGCTCTTGTAGTGTGAGATGTGCAACGACAGGTTTTGAGAAAAGTGATCAGCAATAGCCAATGAGAGTTCGCCAGAGAAGAAGCCAGTGAGATGATGACGTTGGTTTTCATCTCCCAGAATGTGTAGACTCAACCAGGAGCTACTACTAGTATGCTTTTGTACTTGTCTTTAACCAAAGCAAAAGTGTCATTGCTACAGCTCTGAAGTTCACAAGCAATGTTATTCAATTCAAAATGTTGGCAAGATATTTCAACTCTGGCAAGCGTGAATGTCTTACTGAAAACATTTGAGGCTGCTTTGAGCCACAGCTAATTGTAGCTACTGTGCGTTAAATCTAATCACATCATTGTTTTTGTGAGACCACGTGGTATCGAGAATCATAACGACCAAGTGAAGAATCTTGCAGTGTGTGACCCCCCGTCTGTGCCACATCGTTTAGTGTGCGCACCACTATGTTGGCAACACAAAAATAACTACAGGAAAGAAGGTTGTTTAATGTGAGAGGCTCAGCGATGTTAGGATTTTGAAAGTCGTGTAGTGTACACCTGGTTTAAGGTGTATTTTTTTTTTAATCTGTTTTCTAAATTTGATTTTACTGCTTGCATGAGTTACTTGGTGTGGAATAGAGAAGTCATGGCTCTATGTAGTATTGCACACCTCCCATAGTCTGTCCTGGACTTGGGGACTTTGAAGAGACCACTGTTGGCATGGCTAGTAGGTTATGCATGGGTGTCTGAGCTCTGTGCTAGTAGTTTAAACAGACAGCTCGGTAGTGGTGATGAAGTCAATCTCTCCTTTACTTTGAGCCAGGAAGATTGACATGCGTATTATTAATGTTGGCTCTCCGTGTACATTTAAGGACCAGCCGTGCTGCCCTGTTCTGGGCCATTCGTAAGTCCCTCTTTGTGGCAGCTGACCACACGACTGGACAGTGGTCCATGTGCAACAAAACAAGGACCTGTCTTGTTTATGGCGATGTTAAGAAAGTAGAGCGGTGCTTTATTATGGACAGACCTCTCCCCATCTTAGTGACTGTTGCATCAATATGTTTTGACCATGACAGTTTACAATCCAGGGTTACTCCAAGCAGTTTAGTCTCCTCAACTTGCTCTTGCTCAACTGACTCTATGTGGATTATTTTGGAAAGGCTTCCATTAAAGAGCACTCTCTGTGTTCTGTTAGACTGGTAACTCTTAATCCACAATATAGCAGGGGATGTAAAGCTATAACACATGTCTTTTTCAGCAGCAGATTATGGCAAAAGCTGCAATGAAGTCTAACAAACCAGCATCCTACAATTTTGATATCAATTTCTCTCAGCCAATCATGAGTCATTTGTGTAAGTGCCGGACATGTTGAATAAGCTTGTTGAAAATCTTGTTAATTTGTTTATTGTGAAATAGCATTGTATCTGGTCAAACACAACTTTTTCCCAAAGTTTACTGAGGGCTGGTAATAGGCTGATTGGACTGCTGTTTGAGCCAGTAAAAGGTGCTTTGCTATTCTTATGTAGCAAAATTACTTTTACTTTCCTCCAGGCCTGAGGGCACACACTTTCCTGTAGGCCTGATTGAAGAGATGGCAAATAGGAGTGGCAATATCGTTCGCTATCATCATTTACCATCCAAGTTGTCATGAGATGTGCTAAACTATATTTAAAAATATTTATCTCTTTCTGGTACTCCTGAAATTCTGTTTGGTGCCTAACATTTTTAAAGTGGGGATCAGTGTGTGTACCGTATGTGTTTGTGGGATGCTCATGGGCAAACGTCAAGGGAATGGTAGGTCAAGCTATACAATACAGTATTCTGTACTTATTCACAAGTTTATGGTCAACATAATTTTCAGTGTTTAAGCCAATGTGGGGGGAAAAGGATACAAAGTAGTCTTCAAAATATGACATTTGACCGTTACAAATGTATAGTAGCCTTTACGTGCTTTTTGCCATACTATAGAACACTTTTGTAATCCAATATTTTTTTTATCTAGGCAAGTCGGTTAAGAACAAATTCTTATTTACAATGACGGCCTTCCGGGGAACAGTGGGTTAACTGCCTTGTTCAGGGGCAGAACGACAGATTTTTACCTTGTCAGCTTGGGGATTCAATCTAGCAACCTTTCTGGAATGGCCCCATGCTCTAACCACTAGGCTACCTACCTGCCACCCCAAACTGTTACATATTCAGGAATATATAGTCATTTTGAAGTCTGTATTATTTTATATGTATGTAATCAATGCAAAAAGAATGTTGTTTTGAGATGTAATATTTGTTCATGCCAAACTGTTAACGGTCAAATGACTAATACAAACATTTTGTAATGAATCTTTTGGAGACATTTTGTATCCTTTTTTATTTGTACTTACTTAATAAAATGAAATATTTGTATATACCATCTTAACATTTGTTTTGTAGTTGTATGTTATAAACACAGTTAATAAACTGATGACAGCACTCTGTTCAGTATAACGTTATAAGCAAGCTTCATGTTCATGACAGAAATATGTATACTGTGTAGCTTCCTTCAAACTTACCTCATACAGAAACGAATACAGGATACACTTCAAACATTCACAAACACAAATATTACATTGAAATGGACAGCAAAGAAAGAGAAATTAATCTTCAATCCAGTGTTGTACGTCCCATTTTAGCATGCAGCATTCCAGTGAGTGTGGGAGTGACAGAACATGGCACAGGGATATTATAAGGTGTGTGAGTGAGTTAGGGGGAACATCTCAGGGAGGGATTTCTGGGGAAATGAAACTTACACCTTTACATAATGACAGCAGCAGCTCCTTGCCCCAGCTCATTGCACTCTAACCCCGAGACACACGACCAGGCCTGCCATCCTACACAGCTACCACTGGACTGACCTGACCCAATCTGAAAGATGGGGCCTTGGACCCTGCTGCTCCTGCACCTACCCCTGGGTAGGCTCTGTTTTTTTGAAGGGGGTCTCTGGGGGGAAATGAAGGGGAAGGCAATATCTTGTCTGTTGCACAACTGAATGCATTCAACAAAATTTGGCTTCCGCATTTAACCCAGCCCCTCAATTGATTTTCGTTGATTGTTTGGGTCATGCATTTTACTTTCTGGCGAGGACTGCAGTATTTAATGTAGGATGTTCCTCTTGCAAGTTGCAACTCTTGAAGGAGGCCTGTATAATGTACTGTATATTGATTGACACACCACAGTATCTTATCTTCATTGTTAGTATTATTTGAGACAGAAAAAAATTCTGTAAATGTTTGATGTGTTTTCGTTTGCATTGTCTCTGCTACTAACATTTTGCTCTGCTAAAATGTCTCTTTCTCTGGCTGTCCTGTTCTGTGTCTGTCTATCATTTTGGATGGGTTTTTTTGTTGTCTGTCTCACTCTGTCTATCTGTGTGTGTGTGTGTATCTTCCAGTGGTGTCCATGCTCCCAGCCCCTACCAACGTGTCCATTGTCTCCTTCAACTTGGAGCACACTCTGACCTGGCTGCCAGGTCCAGAGACTCCTGACAACACACATTTCACAGTTCAGAGCCTCAGGTTAGCTCACACTTACACTTCAGTCCCATGCTTTCATTTCATTTAACTTCTCCTTATACGTAGCTGCTGAATAAGCACTTTCTTTTCAGGGTTGTCTTCCAGGATGATCCAATGCTTTCGTTTCGTCTGGTTAGCTGGTCAAGGCCAACACTGAATCACTGCAATTGTGCAATGTAGAGCCGTGTAGATATCTTCATCAGTGTTGCATTTCCTTAGCTTCTCCCTTCTATTTCTCTCTCTTTTTCTCTCTCAAATCAATTTCAATTCATTTTCATTTGCTTTTTTTCGTACATGACATAACAATGTACATATTGGCAAAGTGTACTTTGGAAATGGAATGATTCATTAATAATATCAATAACAACATCATGAAAAATTGTCAAGATTTTCACAGACAGGACTATCAGTAACAGCAATAATCTAGGGTGGGGGGGTGGGTGGAGTTGTATTAGAAATGGAAATCAGTAAGTAAATAAATGTGTGCAGGTTTGTTTGTCAGACACTGTCCCTCATTTTGGTTACATTTTAGTCATTTAGCAGATACTCTTATCCAGAGTGACTAGGATTAAGTGCCTTGCTCAAGGGCACATTGACAGATTTTTCACCTAGTTGGCTCTGAGTATTCAAACCAGCAACCTTTTGATTACTGGCCTAAGGCTCTTAACCGCTCGGCTACCTGACGCCCAGCAATGGGGTGCGCTGCCAACCCACAGCTCTCTGCGTCCTCCCCCCTACAGGAAGGGTAGCCTCTTCTCATCAGAGAGGTCTTGGAAACCTTGAATTATGATTTCAGATTTGGTGAAATTAAACTCTCTAATTTCTTTACATCTCTCTCTCCCTCGTCCAGGAAGAACTCATGGCAGCTCGTGAAGGGTTGTGCTAGGTTGAAGACCCGCCAGTCATGTGACCTCACTAACACGTTCAAGGATCCCTTCTATCATTACAAAGCCCGTGTTCAAGCCATCACCACTACTCAGAAGTCCAACTGGTCCCTCTCTATGCTCTTCTACCCCTTGACTGACAGTGAGATGCTTTTACTCTACCTTTTCCCCCTCCATTTCAGTCTCCTTTTCTTTTCCTTGGAATACCGCGGCTCACTAGACAAAATGCATGTTGAGAATGGTATTTGAGTGAAACATTAGTCTACCCTTTTTTTAAATATTAGGAAATTGACAAAATATTGTCCATTCTAGAGGTCCTCGTTACATCATTTACCTGTTTAGATTTACCTGTATATAATCATTCAGTCTTCACTGTAACCTCTGACCCCTGATGTTGCAGCATTGCTGGGCCCTCCAGTGGTGTCCGTGTCCGGCTGTGGGAACTGCCTGCTCCTGCAGGTAACTCCCCCCACATCCAGGGGCCTGCAGCGCTCCCTGTCCCCCACACAGCTCTACTACAGACAGTTCACTTGCAAGGTGCGCCGGACCAGGGATGGATCTCAGGTAGGACTTGACTTGGTCGTTCAAAATGTGAGTTGGGGGGGGGGGGGACTTCTTAACATATCTCTTTAGCTGACATCTGACATCTCCTTACAGCTTTGATCTTACACTCATTCTGATACCTTGCCCTGTCACGTTGGGTTTGACCTATCAGCATCATTTTGAGGTTGATGTTGTTTTTTACAGTGTAAAGATATGTGAAAGGACATATACCAAGAAAATAAAGTTGTGAGAATGTGGTCAAACCCACACACGTTATATTTGAATAGAACCTGAGATGAACATCAGGGCATTGATGAGAAAGCAGATCAGTATCTGTTTAATATAATAATTTAATCGTGCACATTTTTCCTCTCTGAGGGTTGTTTATCTTTCATGAATACAGATGTAGATACGTGTGGTTTTTGCCCACACCTCTCAGGAGCACTCAGTCTGGTTTGTGTTCGAGGAAACTGCCTCTTGCTCTGAGAAAAAGTACGCCTACACAGATTCAAGAGGAGGGGTCTCTTCTCCTCATCTCTTTGTCAGTCATCTCATCTCCCTATCTCTAAGCCACAGTTATTTGTCAATTCAGTACAGATACAGTGAATCTAATACAAGAAAACAATGAATGAACAAATCATTAGTCAAGGGACTAATCTCTTAATGAGATATTGGTATTATAGCTACACACATGGCTATGAATTAGACCGTTGTGGACAATGATCAATGTGGATTACTTATCCAAAGCATTACAGCATGGTAAACGGGTCTATAAACATTATATAAACATTGTGACAATGTCTCTGCCTTTTTGTAGTTCAGCATGTGGGTCACCTCCACTGAGAAAACTGTGATTGGCTACCTGGAGCCAGGGGCGGAGTATTGCGTGACTGTCACCCCATCTACGAGCTTTAACCCTCACTCTGTCCCCTCTGAGCCCCACTGTGCCTTCACCAGCCCTACTGCTGCCAACACAGGTACAGTACCAGGGCCTAACAGCACAACAAAGCAATACAGCACTGGTAAATCAGTCATACACAACAGGCACGGCCATTATTTTACATCAGTGTTTACATCTGTTAGCAATTATAGTCCGTAACCCTTGGTGTCTGTCTGTCCCCCAGTGCCTGTGGTTCTGAGTGTACTGTGTGCCTTTAGCCTCCTGGTGGTGCTCCTCTGTGGAATAGTGGTCTATAGTGGTCGCCTGCTCTGTATGCACAAACCTCTCCCCAAAACACTGGTACTATTGCCACTTCATTCAACTGCACAGCGAAATTTGATTGGTAAATTGAACACTGCAGGTGTTCAATTTCACACTTTTGAAGTGTTTAAATGAGAACCACCAGAAAGTGTTGAATTTATACATTTCAAAATTCTGCCATTTAACACTGATACTTTGCAACACCAGTGGTGCACTAACTTCGTATTAAAGTTACACTGTTATAGTGTTGACTAATATCTTGTATTTAACACTTCAGAATTCAATGTTTACACTACGTCAGTGATAAATGTATACAGTTATGGCGTTCACCTTTCCCTTTAGAGCATTTTGTTAAGTGTTAAATCAACAATTTAAAACTGTTTTAGTGTCTATAGGGTTCCACACTTTTCAGTGTTAAATTAACACACTGTTTAACACACAGTGTAAAGCCTTATTTGCATATTTCCCAGAGTGCCTTGCTTTTCAAGTGAATTGTGGAGTTACGGCCCATAACTGTATTTGTTAGTGACAGAGACATTGTTGTTGCATCCATTTTCATCCATCTTCACCTAGTGAGATCCTAAGCAAATGTCTTATAATTAAAATACAATTCTTTAACACAATACAACGCATACAGTGCATTCAGACAGTATTCAGACCCCTTGACTTTTCCCACATTTTGTTACGTTACAGCCTTATTCCAAAAAGTATTTAAAATACAATTATCATCAATCTACACACACTAGCCCATAATGACAAAGGGAAAACAGGTTTGTAGACGTTTAGAATAATAGTTGTCACGAACCGGCTCAAAGCCCGTAACAAAGGGAGACAACGTGGAGATAAGGAGTAACAAAATATATATTTATTAACTAAAGCAACTAAGGAAAATATACAATGGTGTGTGTAATCAGTAATCAGTAGTGTAAGTGAGTGTTTTGCATGCATGAATGTGATAATGCAGGGTGTTGAAAGGTGCCAAGGCAAACAAACAAACAAAAGGCCACCAAGAACCACAACACAATCTACAAAGGTGTCTGCATGGAGAGAGTCTCCTCCATGAATGTGGAAAAGGTCTATTTATCCTGGGACACACCTGGCCCAGGTGTTTCCCATGTAGCTGACGACCCTCCCAACTCCGCCCACCGGCATCCTAATAAGGAAACAAGAACAAAGAGAGAACACGGCAGACAGAGTGGGAGGGTCGTCACATAGTGAAGACATCAAAACTATGAAATAACACATATGGAATCATGTAGTAACCAAAAAGAGTTCACAAAGCTGTCATCAAGGCTAAGGGTGGCTCTTTTGAAGAATCTCGAATATAAAATAGATTTTGATTTGTTTAACACTTTTTTGGTTACTACATGATTCCATGTATTATTTAATAGTTTTGATGTCCTCACTATTATTCTACATGTAGAAAATAGTAAAAATAAAGAAAAATCCTGGAATGAGTAGGTGTGTCCAAACTTTTGACTGGTACTGTATGTAAATCATTTTCTAATCTTTTTTATTTCTGACACAGTTTCAAACATTTCTAAAAACCTGTTTTCCCTTTTTCATTATGGGGTATTGTGTGTAAATTGAGGATTTGTTTTATTCTATACATTTTTGAATAAGGCTGTAACGTAACAAAATGTGGAACAAGTCAAGGGGTCTGAATACTTTCCAAATGCACTGTTATTCATAAGGCCTCATTTTGAGAGCCTAGTTTTTCCTAATACAGTTGCCTTAAAGTCATGGTTTACAGGCAAAACCAGGCCTGCAAGTCACATTATACTGGATGGCAAAGTGATGTAATTCCTATTGGAATCCAACCAGAGTGGGGATATCCAACATTTAGAATTTTTATTCACCCACAACCTGCATTCAGGGTTGGGAAGACTAAGATATGCGGCTACCTTAAGAATCTAAACTGGAACTTGCATTTCATCAACAGGTGCAATAAATCCATATAACGGATTGGATTACCTTAGAAAAATGCATGTTATTTATATAAGCACAAGATTAATTAATCAACACATGCAATAGGGCATGCTGGGAAATATGAAAATGATGGATGTGGTTTTGGTGTAATACTGGTTATTAACACCAACATTAGGGTTCTTTTACACAAATGAGTGATAATGTAACACTTACAGAGTTAATTTAACACCTGAATCAACACTTGAAATGTTACAATGAAAAATCAACACTATGTAACACTGATTAATTTGACACCCTGCTTGAACAACAAACAGTATTTTTTAACAGTCTGTTCATAGTAACACAAATTAACACCACATCAACACCACAACTGCTTACACCAGGATATGAACATAGATCATTTTGCTACTGAAACTTTGCCTGACACCAATGTAAATCAATACAGATTATTATTATTATTGTTATTTATTCACTCAGGGGGAAAGGAAATTAAATCACCATCATTATAATGCTTTTGATATTGCCTCTTCCATGGCTTAACACCCAACCCTTTTTGGCTCTACTCTCTCTGCCTACAGTCCTCTGTTCCTCTCTGTGGTGGTTAGATGCCCACAGATCCCTAGCCTGACCCCTTCAACCTGCTCTCAGTCCTGCCTGTAGTTGGACCCCCATCACCATGACTTTGTCCCTCCCAGGCCATACACAGGGGAGGAGACGTGTCAAGGAAGAAGATGATGATGCAGTTTACTCTGGGCTATGGACTGGTGGTGGTCTCCTCGAGATCAAATAAATATTTAACCCACAATTATCCAGTGATAAGATTATAACAACCCATTGCTTTATATTTATGTCTGAGTCATGACAAAGTTATATTATTATTTTATTGTGAATAAAGCTACTTTGTGATTGATTATAACATGTAAAAAAAAAAAAAGGCATAAGCAAAAACAAAATGTGAAATGTATGTCGATTTTTCTATAAATGTATTGAACTATGTCCTATTCAACAAGTAGTTGAGGTTTCATTATAGACCTGTAATAAAAGGAGGAAATTGAATACGTTTTATTGCGATTCTTTATTATTGACACTGAATATTGCGAAGCTAGGAAATGCCCAGTGCGTGTCATGTTTTTCGTTTGAACCGTACGTAAAGCTTCAGTATTCTTACGCAGCGTAGTTACGCTTACCTCGCAATTCTCAGACCATTCAGAAAGTTGGCTAGACAAACTCAAGAGCAGCCGCAAGAAAAATATAGCCAACAAAACATTTCAGTGTCGTTGGATTACATTGAAAATCTCTTGGATAACATGCAATCTACAGTTTTTACCATCTTGTTTGTCAAAGTATGTTTAACTTTACATGGAATTACAGGTCAGTATTTTGATCTTGGTCTTACCATAGGAGGCATAGCCAACCAACAGGCGATTGTCTATGTTTGTAGGTGAAGGTTTTAAACCTCCTTTTGTAGATATTCCTTTATAATTTCAACGTCTATTATACATGTATTTAACACTCTCATACATTCCTCAATCTATTGTATTGCCAATTGTGAGAACCAATGGAAACACTTGACATTTTGTCGTCGTCGTCATTGCGGTAAATATTAGTTTACTTCCTTCTCTGTAACGCACAGGAATGGTCTCTGTTACGGATGATGTAAATACACATAGGCTAAAGGTTTTATCCAGCAGCATTGCTGTATGGCAGATTTGCGCAAGAGTGTTTCTCTCTATGAAGCAGGCTTAATATCTCGAGTACCTCTTAAAATAGTCTAAGACCTGAAACAATACTATTTCCCCACACCTGCTGCATGATGTACAGCATAGCATCCCAACCTTTTTCGGTTACTGTACCACCAACTGAATTTTGCTCTGCCTGATGTTGATGTGCCCCCTCATCTAAATTTTACTAGTAGGCCTATCACTGGTGTACAGTATATTGTCGGTATGTTCAAATGTATATCTCGGTGCTTTACAGCAGTGTTAGCCGAACTTCCAAGTCCCAGTAACATCAGGATTAACTCTGTCAACATGGGACTAGTGTTGGAGTGGGATGCACCTCAGAACCACACAGAAAACATAACCTACAGAGCAGAGTACAGGTGAGTGGAGACTGTGGTAATATGAAAAACAACACAATGGAGCAAAGTGAGGGTGACACTTTGAAATATGAGGAACTTCCTCCTGTGGGTGCTGGGAAAGGGTAGAACTGACACACCTTCAAGTCGACTTTACCAGTAGACTCTCAATGTGTCATACATAGGCATGCTCACACTCTGGCGTGCTCTTTGTACCTACACACATTCCTACTTTTCTCATACAGTATTGCTCACACTGACACACACACAGACAGTATATTTTTAAGAAATGAGTGCAACTATTTCACTTCCACCTCAAAAAGCACATGAAAGAGGATTTTGACCCCACAATCTATTAGAAACATAATTTTGTTGATATATAATATAATCTCTGAGAAATTAAGCTAATTGGGTATTTTAATTGATAGGATTCATATTCAATAAATATAGGACCTAACACCTGAGTTGGAACCCATTTTTCTAACAATGAGGATTCCAAAGAAATTGTCAAAAGCCCCCCATGGACCCCCCCCCCACACCAACAATGAGTATATGGTATCAGTTCTCTCTGACAAGTAGTCAGAGTATTGTTTCTTCATCCTATGCAATGCAATCCCCGTGAATTTTGGGATGTTTTTTATTCCCCTGATCAGAGAAATTTGTCATTGAAGTTGTTAGCTTTTACAAATTAAATGAAAAGCTAAAATGTATTCAACCCCTTTGTTATGCCAAGCCTAAATATGTTCAGGAGTACAAATGTGCTTAAAATGTCACAAAATAAGTTGCATGGATTCACTCTGGGTATGATAATAGTGTTTTCTGTACCCCACACATACAATTATCTGTTTGGTTCCTCAGTCGAGCAGTGGAGTTCAAACACAGATTCAACCACGTCTACCAGGGTGGTTTACAATGGCCTCACAAAGAAGGATGGGTAGATGGGTAATTAAAATTTTTAAAAAGTAGATATTTAATATCCCTTTCATCGTGGTGAAGTTATTCATTACACTTAGGATGGTGTATCAATACACCCAGTCACTACAAAGATAAAGGTGTCCTTCCTAACTCAGTTGCCGGAGAGGAATGAAACTGCTCAGGGATTTCACCAAGAAAACTGAGGATGGGTCAACAATATTGTAATTACCCTAAAATACTAACCTAAATGACAGAGTGAAAAGAAGTAAGCCTGTACAGAATACAAATATTCCGAAACATGTATCCTGTTTGCAAAAAGGCACTAAAGTAAAACTGCAAAAAATGTGGCAAAGAAATTAACTTTATGTCCTCGGGGGCTCCCGAGTGGTGCAGCGGTCTAAGGCACTGCATCTCATCTGGTTCGAATCCAGACTGTATCACATCTGGCTGTGATTGGGAGTCCCATAGGATAGGACGGTGCACAATTGGCCCAGGCTTAACCTGTCTGGGAACCCCTCGCCAACAGCCAATGAAATTGCTGGGCACCGAATACAAATCAACAGAAATCTCATAAATCAAATTTCTCAAACATACAAGTGTTAGGCACCATTTTAAAGATACAATTCTCGTTAATCCAGCCACAGTGTCTGATTTTAAAAATGCTTTACAGCGAAAGCTCCACAAACGATTATGTTAGGTCACCACCAAGCCACAGAAAAACCCAGCCATTTTTACAGCCAAAGAGAGGAAAAATTAATCACTAACCTTTGATGATCATCATCAGATGACACTCATAGGACTTCATGTTACACCATACATGTATGTTTTGTTTGATAAAGTGCATATTTATATCCAAAAATCTCATTTTACATTGGCGTGTTATGTTCAGTAGTTCCAAAACATGCAGTGATATTGCAGAGAGCCACGTCAATTCATAGAAGTACTCATTATAAATGTTGATGAAAATTCAAATGTTATGCATGGAAGTTTAGATAAACCTCTCCTTAATTTTTTTTTTATACTTCCGGAAAAAGCATAATCTGAGTACTGCGCTCAGAGCCCAAAACAGCCAAAAGAAATATCCGCCATGTTGCGCAGTCAACATTAGTCAGAAATAGCATTATAAATATTCACTTACCTTTGATGATCTTCATCAGAATGCACTCCCAGGAATCCCAGTTCCACAATAAATGTTTGATTTGTTCGATGAAGTTCATCATTTATGTCTATATACCTCCTTTTGTTAGGGCATTTGGTAAACAAATCTAAACGAGCATGCAACTTCCAGCAGAAAGGTCGGACGAAAATTCAAAAAAATTATATTACTGGTCGTAGAAACATATCAAACTATGTATAGAATCAAACTATGTATAGAATCAATCTTTAGGATGTTTTTATCATAAACGTTCAATAATGTTCCAACCGGAGAATTCAATTGTCTGTAGAAAAGCAATGGAACGAGAGCTACCTCTCTTGTAAATACGCATGACTTTGATCAAGGCTGCTGGCAAACCTCTGACTCATTCCCCTCTCATTTGGCCCCACTTCACAGTAGAAGCCTCAATCAAGTTTCTAAAGACGGTTGACATCTATTGGAAGCCTTAGGAAGTGCAACATAACAAAAATCCCACTGTAACTTCAATAGGGGCTGAGTTTAAAAACTACAAACCTCAGATTTCCCACTTCCTGTTTGGATTTTTTCTCAGGTTTTTGCCTGCCATATGAGTTCTGTTATACTCACAGACATCATTCAAACAGTTTTCGAAACTTCTGAGTTTCTATCCAATACTACTAATAATATGCATATATTAGCATCTGGGACCGAGTAGGAGGCAGTTTACTCTGGGCATGCTTTTCATCCAAAAGTGAAAATGCTGCCCCCTATCCCAAAGAAGTTAACTGACCTGCCTAGTTAAATAAAGGTTAAATATATACAAATATATATAAAGTGTTATGTTTGGGGCAAATCAAAAACATTACTGAGTAACACTCTTCATATTTCAAGCAGGGTGTTGGTTGCATCATGTTATGGGTATGCTTGTCATCTGCAAGGATTAGTGAAATTTTGGGGATAAAAAGAAACACAGCTATAAGCACAGGCAAAGTCCTAGAGCAGTGGTCGCTGACTGGTTGATCACGATCAGCTGGTCGGTCTTCAAGGCATTCCTAGTCGATCACCAAATATTTCTGTAGAAAAGCCAACGAACGATAAAGGCTTGCGCTCCTTTTTTAAACCTGTTGAGTTGTTGCCGGTAGGTGCACTTGATTCAAAAGTCCTGCGCACCGGGTAAGCAAAGAGTTCCTATGAGACAAACTACGCCTACCCGGCGGACCGGAATATCTGTGACTAAATGGAGAGCACCTACTGGGCTGCCCAATCGGATAGCTCAAATTACCGTGGCTACAGAGCTTCCATGACCCTGGCCACAGTCAAGTTTAATAGGCTACTCGCCTGCTTAAGATTTAATAACTTTTAAAACCATGACCACAGAGGGACTGTTAACGAATACAGCAAAGAGCTGCTGTTTTGATGAGTGAGTTAATGTTTAAATGTATATGTAGCACTGTCACTGTTTTTATTCAACACTATTACAAAACGCGCTTCTCCGTTCTTCCGCTCGGGCTGCAGTTGCAATGAATGAATAGCCAAGTATTGAAAGCCCTGCGTTTTATTATCATTATTATTAGCTGCTCATCGTGTCGATTTTAATATGAAGGAATATTTAACTTTCTCTGGTCATAGGAATAACATGAATTTGTGCATGAGGCAGATGCGGTGCGACTCAAGTTTTGCCATCAGGTGGAAGACTGTGTCCCCTCTCTCTGGTCAGTCTCAGCGGAGGAAAGGAAGGAGAGAGCAGGTGGAAGACGGTGTCCCCTCTCTCTGGTCAGTCTCAGCGGAGGTAAGGAAGGAGAGAGCAGGTGGAAGACTGTGTCCCCCCTCTCTGGTCAGTCTCAGCGGAGGAAAGGAAGGAGAGAGCAGGTGGAAGACTGTGTCCCCCCTCTCTGGTCAGTCTCAGCGGAGGAAAGGAAGGAGAGAGCAGGTGGAAGACTGTGTCCCCTCTCTCTGGTCAGTCTCAGCGGAGGAAAGGAAGGAGAGAGCAGGTGGAAGACTGTGTCCCCCCTCTCTGGTCAGTCTCAGCGGAGGAAAGGAAGGAGAGAGCAGAGACCGTGAGAGGCAGTTGGGAAAAATAGTTTTGAACGGTCATCAGTCAGAAACTCGGGGGTCTTTCTAGAGCTCCGACTTTTCGACCTGAAGATCACTGACGTCGTGATTTGGTCTCGTTGAACATCAGATGCAGGTACCATCAGTTCAGTAAAATAAAAAAGCTAATTATTTAAATTCATGCTCCACAGTGGCTCACAAGTGCTAAACCAACTGCTCTATTTTGTTATCAAAGCTCAAGTTTTTAAATATAACATGGTCTGATTAACAATATTGGCAGGCCAATCATAGAGCCAATATCCTGTGATAATCTATTAGGCCTACTGCCCAAACCTCATTCCTACAAAATTGTTTGTGTGAGGTTAATGTAAAAAAAAAAAATCTGAGCAGTAGATCTCAGCTGCTTTTTGACTGTGAAAGTGATCTTGACTCAGAAAAGGTGACTGCTGTCCTAGAGGAAAACCTGGTTCAGTCTGCTTTCCAACAGACACTGGGAGGCAAGTTCACATTTCAGCGGGACAATAACCTAAAACACAAGTCCAAATATACACTGTATTTGCTTACCAAGATGTTCCTGAGTGGCCTAGTCAGAGACCTGACTAGTGGCCTAGTCCAGTCCATGGCAAGACTTGAAAATGGCTGTCTAGCAATGACCAACAACCAACTTGACAGAGCTTGAAGAATTAACAAGTAATAATAATGTGTTGTAATCGCTGCCAAAGTTTATTCTAACATGTATTGACTTAGGGGTGTGAATACTTATGTAAATGAGATATTTCCGTATTTAACTTATCAATACATTTGCACACAAAAAATACATCTTTTCACTTTGTCATTATCGGGTATTGTGTGTAGATGGGTGAGAGAAAAATGAAAAAAAAAAGTTATACATTTTGAATACTCACACTGGCAAATCAGATGTTAGGTACTGTAACACAACAAAATATGGAATAAGTCCATTTACTTGCATTGGATTTGTGCCACAAATGCTAAAATGTTAGCATTTGAAGCAGTAGCCAGGTAAAGAAACCAAAGCATGGGTTGCTGTCATACCTTCCATAAACTGCCTATTAATCATCTAGTAGCAGGAACAGCAACATCTAGTGATCAGAAGCTGGTAATATCAGGATGTAGGATAGGACATTTCTCTGAAAGAAAAACGTTTAATAATAATACATTCACTCAGAAAACATTGCATTGGATGAAGAAACAATACTCAGAGCACCTGTGTACTTTTTGTTGTGCTCGGTTTGGTTGAGGGTCCGTCGGTGGCTGTTGACCATTTCTTTGTATTCCTCATGTCTTACTCATTGTTTGAAAGAAAGTTTGGCCCAAATTGGATGTTAGCTACTGTATTTATTGGATATTGTATGAACGTTGAAAAGACGTCATTTATAGACGTCTATGTTTGGGCCAAATCAAGGCTGGGCCAGACCGGACAAAATCTGAACCAAACATAGACTTCTATGATTGGTTCAGATTTGGACCGGACCAAAAACCAATGTCTGTGGAACTCAAGGCCGATCTGGACTTGGACAAAAATAGACGTCCAAAAGGCATTTGCATTGGTCCGTGCTGACTGAGGTGTAGCCTGTTGCCTGAAATATCATTTTATGAATGGCCAATTATGTGATAAGCCTTCCGTTTGTAAAACACCAAAAAAGACATCCGGACAGGACCAAAAAAAAGACGTCTGCTCGTGCTTACTGGGGTGTCGGGCAATGGAATTTTATGAATATCCATCCATGTGGTGGGCCCACCATTTGTAAAACAGGCTGTTGCCTTTATTTGTCCAACAACACACTGGAGAGGCACGCTGGGAATGGACAAGCAAAATCATTTGCGCCCATGCCTTTGATAAAGTTGGCCCTGATTATCACAGGGCGGCATCGGCGTTCATCTAAAAAGCCCATATGCCACTGGTTGAGAGAAATTATCATTGTTTTTGGGCAGAATTTTGTGAGGTTCTATGTGTTGTTGTTGGTGCGTCTTGGTCAGTTTAGCTCCGAAGATGCCGCCCTCGTCAATCTGCCGCCACCTAATCCTGCCTAATGAGCATCCGACCATGCTGGTAATAATATTCTACTGCAATAACTATTATGCCATGTTTTGATACAGGGGCTTAGTCGGACGCAATGAGGTTGTATGTTGGAACACAACAGCCCAAAGCTGTGACTTCACCAGTCATCTAAACAAATTTGGAGTGTACACTTTCCAAGTGAGGGCAGAACGAGAGGGGGACACATCTCGCTGGATGAAGACTAAGAAGTTTGTCATGGATGAACACAGTGAGTTTATACCCATCTCCGTAACAGCTTTGACAGATCTTCAGGGTATGAAAGTGTATTAACATGCACTGTTCAACCAGAGGTTGGGTAAAACACAGTGTGTCACTGTGAATAAAGCCTGGAGCCTGACAGAATTGCCTCTTTAATAGACTAGTCTATGGTTATCAGCTAGCAAGTGTGATTTCTTTAACCCTCCTCATCTGAGAGGTGTTCACTTCCTCTAGGTCACTTCCTTTCAAATGTCTCTCTACAGCCACGCTAGGCCCTCCCGGTGTGGCGCTCGTCTCCAGTGGTGCTGTCATTGAAGTGAGCATCAACGACCCAGTGCTCAAGATCTCTGAGTTCAAAGACTTATACAACAACGCACACTTTAATATCACCTACTGGAAAGAGGGTCAGGAGGAGAAGGTATGGTGACCATTTTGGGATCTGATCATGTTAAAATAAAGGAAAACAGACTGTCGCCAGATCTTTCACACCTGGTGGTTAACAAGCAGTACTTCATAGTAACGGGAGCCAATAAGGAGTATGAGGTACAGGTTTAAGCAGATTGCGAATTATACCGTGACATGTTTATGGATCTAATAGTAAAGACGTGTCATTTAACATTCAAAATTGTTTTATTACCTTTTTAATTTGGCATGAACACAACCAGTCATGATGTTTTCGTCTTATTGTCAAAAAAAAAAAGAGTAGACTACTTGTGCATGCTCGTCCACTCCAAAATAGTTCCAGCATCCGAACAGTGCACATCTTTTACAAAACACCTAACAGTTTAATGACAATCGGCGATTATCATTTGGTCGACGCTCTTGTAGCCTGAATTAATTGATGCCTCTTGCTGACTGTCCCAGGATGACAAGTGCAGACACGTGGGTGTTTTTGTTGTTGTTTTTTTTGCCTTGACACAGGTGGGGTTGTTTGTTTAATTTGGAATACACTTTTATTTTAATATTTACCACTGTGGCAGTATAAATTGCATTTTAAACAAATAAAATAATGGTGAAATTAGCATTACTTAGAGCATCGGTTTCACGTTGTTGCTTTTAGGGGGAACCTTCTGGGTTTAGGGTCAGAGCACAAAAACTACTTATCCATCTGCCAATGGTAACTGTTATGACTGTGGGTGGGATAATCTGATGGCGCTGTCGATCCTCACTACTTCTCTATCACCCCCTCCCAGGACAAAAGTATGAAATGCACCCCACTTCGTAAAGTGGTCTTGGCACTGGAGCCATGGACCAGGTACTGTGTTCAGGTCTGGGTGTACACCCAGAGGTTCTCCAAACACAGCCAGCCCAGCAATGTTACATGTGAGAGCACCGCTAAGGGTGAGCCCCATGTCTCTCGCTCTCTTTCCGCATCTCTCTCTCTCTCTTCCTCCCTTTCATCGGTTAAACACAAATGATGAGGATTTGATTAGATTGCTGCCTTCAGTGCTTCTCCAAGTCCCCTGTGCTCAACTAAATTCTTCCTCCCTGGTGTCCTTTTTCCAACCCCAACCACTCCTCAGGCAATGACAGGCCTTGGGTGGTAGCCCTGGTGACGTTTGTGGTGATGGCTGTGGCAGTGGCCCTGCTGGCCCTGGCCTTCTGGTACTGCTACAGGGTGGTCCGCTTCCTCAGACCCAAGGCCAAGCTGCCTGAACATTTCACAGAGGTCAGTAGTATGACTCATGATCATTGTGTTTTAATGAATAATAGACTGTATTTCTTTGTGTGTAGCAGTGGAGGGTGATGGGTCAAAATAATGTTGTTCTCTGTAACACAATTATGTGGTATTCTATTCTATGCAGTAGCTGTTGGATTCACCATGCTCCTCCATCCTGGCCATACAGAGCAGCCTCCAGCCTGAGGAGGTGTACCATGAGCTCCGCGTCATGCCAGGTGGGGCATAGACAAAGGAGAGCTCTATCTGTTGGTCGGAAGAACGTAATACACACAGACTGGGAGAAAACACACAGACCGTCTGGCTGTGTTCGAGAGTATCAAAACTGTGGATTGAGACTGACTGACAGATCTACAAATAATATTGAAAAGTTATTTACGTTGCAAGGTGATTTGTTGATCAGTCATTCTCGACTCGCCTTTAAAGTCGGCTGCAATGTCGAACACGCCCAAAGTGGGTGGGGAAGATATGGGTCAAAAATAGGAACTGAGTAGTCCCAGGTGAAGTAAGAAAAGAGAACAAGGACTGAAATAGATGGCAGAAAAGAGGACGTGTATCTTATTGAGAATTGAGAAATAATATTCTGACATCTGGGATTTAGTGATTTTTATTAATGTTGATGAAATGCTAAGAGAGCTACTTACTGTGATGTGTTTATTTATGTGACCTTTAAGTGTATGATAATGATCAATATTGCCTATCATTCATTACGGCCATGCATGGTAAGCCTACACTGGCATTTTTTGGGGAATCATGGCTATAGGGCAACGGAATGGTTCAACCACTGTCATCAGAGAGACTTACAACACAGTCCAAATGGCACAACACCAGGAAGGGAGTATTACATGGTCTGTGTTTATGCCTTGATGCACTCTGTGTTTGTTCCTATGTGTCTCTGTGTGACTCTGTGTTTGTTCCTATGTGTCTCTGTGTGACTCTGTGTTTGTTCCTATGTGTCTCTGTGTGACTCTGTGTTTGTTCCTATGTGTCTCTGTGTGACTCTGTGTTTGTTCCTATATGTCTCTGTGTGACTCTGTGTTTGTTCCTATGTGTCTCTGTGTGACTCTGTGTTTGTTCCTATGTGTCTCTGTGTGACTCTGTGTTTGTTCCTATGTGTCTCTGTGTGACTCTGTGTTTGTTCCTATATGTCTCTGTGTGACTCTGTGTTTGTTCCTATGTGTCTCTGTGTGACTCTGTGTTTGTTCCTATATGTTTCTGTGTGACTCTGTGTTTGTTCCTATGTGTCTCTGTGTGACTCTGTGTTTGTTCCTATGTGTCTCTGTGTGACTCTGTGTTTGTTCCTATGTGTCTCTGTGTGACTCTGTGTTTGTTCCTATATGTTTCTGTGTGACTCTGTGTTTGTGCCTAATATGTCTCTGTGTGACTGTGTTTGTTCCTATATGTCTCTGTGTGACTCTGTGTTTGTGCCTATATGTCTCTGTGTGACTCTGTGTTTGTTCCTATGTGTCTCTGTGTGACTCTGTGTTTGTTCCTATATGTTTCTGTGTGACTGTGTTTGTGCCTAATATGTCTCTGTGTGACTCTGTGTTTGTGCCTAATATGTCTCTGTGTGACTCTGTGTTTGTGCCTATATGTCTCTGTGTGACTCTGTGCTTGTTCCTATATGTCTCTGTGTGACTCTGTGTTTGTGAAGGATATTAAAGGACCAATGCAGCCATTTTTATCTAAATATCAAATCATTTATAAGTAACAATGAAAACAATCAGAGTAAGGTACTTTTTTAGCAAATAGCAACTTCTTAATCAAGACATTTGCTAGGACTGTCTGGGAGTGCTTTAGGCAAAAACAGAAAATGAACTGTTATTGGCAGAGAGGTTTGGAACTCTTTCTTATTGGTCTATTAACTAATTTACCACATGGTGATGTTACCATGGAAGGCCAAAACTCCATCCTACGTAAAAAGGCTGAAATTTCAGACGGTCTTTTCAAACAGCTCTTATACTTAAAGGACATTATCATAATTTTCATAATTTCAGTATTATTCCAAGCTCATAGTGTGGAAATTTAAAACACAGGTAACTCACGTTTTTGACTGCATTGGCCCTTTAACAGTTGAAGGTACTCTATTAGCACTTGGAAGATGTCGTTTGACATTTGAAGTCATGTTTTATAGACTTTTTACCATTTTATATTGTGGGAGACCACACACACAAACAAGTAAAAAATGTGCCCAACAGTTAAAAATGACTTGCCAAGGGAATAAATATATATTTTTAAATGCTCATAAATGTTTGGTGTTGTCACCTATCATTGGTTATTATCAATGCATGTTTACTTAAAGTTGAAATATCTTGAACCCAAATATAAACACAACATGCAACAATTTAAAGATTTTACTGAGTTACAGTTCATATATGGAAGTCAGTCAATTTAAATAAATTCATTACCCCTAATCTATGGATTTCACATGACTGGACAGGGGCACAGCCATGGGTGGGGCATAGGCCCACCCATTGGGGAGCCAAGTCCAGCCAATCAGAATGAGTTTTTCACCACAAAAGGGGAAATTATTACAGACATATATACTCGTCAGTTTGATCAGCTGTCCTGGTGGCTGGTCTCCACAGGTGAAGAAGCTGGACGTAGAGGTCCTGGGCTGGCGTGGTATCATGTGGTCTGCGGTTGTGAGGCCGGTTGGACAAATTAACATTAAATTCTCTGGCAACAGCTCTGGTGGACATTCTTGCAGTCAACATGCCAATTGCACATTCCCGCAAAACCTTGAGACATCTGTGGCATTGTGTTGTGGGACACAACTGCATATTTTAGAGTGGACTTTTATTGTCCCCAGCACAAGGTGCACCTGTGTAATGATCATGCTGTTTAATTAGCTTCTTGATCAGGTGGATGGATTATCTTGGCAAAGGACAAATGCTTACTAACAGGGATGTAAACAAATGTGTGCACAAAATTGAGAGAAAACATATTTGTGTGTGTATGGAACATTTCTGGGATCTTTTATTTCAGCTCATGATACATGGGACCAACACTTTATATGTTGCGTTTATATTTTTTCCCAGTATCTATCTTCATGCTTACATCCTTATAATCTAATTACATAGGCCTACATGTGATCCAAATCTCTAACATAAGTAAATGAAATATATTATCTTGTGACAACATAGCTAATGTATTTATCTAGATGTTACTGTAATGTTGTGTCCCATGTTATAGCCTACAATTTGTCTTGTCTGTAATATTGTTGTCACAAACAATATTGTCAAATGTCTATTAAGCGTGAGAATTGAATACATATTATAGGCTACACATGGGTTATAGTAGGGGATTTCTACACTGGATTTCTACATTGGAAGCTAAATATGTGTCTCCTAAACCAGCCCTTAATGAGAAAGTACCCCAGATACCAGCCGTGGGGTCAATACCAAGTGAATTTGACGGCTTGGCATATTGTTTACCGAGTAGCTTCTGTGAACTGAAAGTATTCACACCCCTTGACTTATTCCACATTTTGTTGTTTTACAGCCTGAATTCAAATGGATGAAATAGATTATTTTCCTCACCCATTTTTTTTAACCATTACAAGGCAAATCAGTTAAGAACAACCTCTAGTGACTCCCAAACCCGCATGCGGGAGCGTAATCATCGCCTGAAACGAATTAGCATAACGCAACGGACGTAAATATCCCTAGAAAATATTCCTATTCATGAAAATCACAAATTAAATATATTGAGACACAGCTTAGCCTTTTGTTAATCACCCTGTCATCTCAGATTTTCAAAATATGCTTTACAACCAACGCTAGACAAGCATTTGTGTAAGTTTATCGATAGCCTAGCATAGCATTATGCCTTGCTAGCAGCAGGCAACCTTGTCACGGAAATGAGAAAAGCAATCAAATTAAATTGTTTACCTTTGATGAACTTCGGATGTTTTCACTCACGAGACTCCCAGGTAGATAGCCAAAGTTCATTTTTTCCCAAAATATTATTTTTGTAGGGGAAATAGCTCAGTTTGTTCTTCACGTTTGGCTGAGAAATCGCCCGGAAATTGCGGTCACCACAACTCTGAAAAATATTCCAAATTAGCTCCATAATATCGACAGAAACATGGCAAACGTTGTTTAGAATCCATCCTCAAGGTGTTTTTCTAATATCTATTCGATAATATATCCGTCGGGACAATTCGTTTTTCTCTAAGACCGATTGGAGTAATGGCTACCTCTGTATTTTACGCGAGAATCTCTCTCGGAGCCACAATGTGACCACAAACGCAATGTGGCCGCCTACGGCTATTCTTCAACAGAAATGCGTAAAACTACGTCACAATGCTGTAGACACCTTGGGGAATACGTAGAAAGCGTAAGCTCGTTGATGGTACATTCACAGCCAAATAGGGAGTCATTGGAACGCAGCGCTTTCAAAACCTGGGGCACTTCCGGATTGGATTTTTCTCAGGCTTTCGCCTGCAACATCAGTTCTGTTATACTCACAGACAATATCTTTACAGTTTTGGAAACGTTAGTGTTTTCTATCGAAAGCTGTCAATTATATGCATATTCTAGCATCTTTTCCTGACCGTTTAAAACGGGAACGTTTTTTTTCCAAAAAGGAAAATACTGCCCCCTAGCACGAAGAGGATATTATTAATTAAGAACAAATTCTTATTTACAATGACGACCTTCCCCGGCCAAACCCGGACGACGCTAGGCCAATTGTGCGCCACCCTATGGGACTCCCAATCACGGCCGGATATGATACAGCCTGGATTAGAACCAGGGACTGTAGTGATGCCTCTTGTACTGAGATGCAGTACCTTAGACCGCTGCGCCAATACTACATAATGACAAAGTGAAAACATGCTTTTAGAATTTTTTTTAAATGAAATACAGAAATATCTCATTTACATAAGTATTCACAACCCTGTGTCAATAATTTGTAGAAGAAGCACCTTTGTCAGCTTTTACAGCTGTGAATAATTCTGGATAAGTCGCTAAGAGCTTTCCACACCTGGATTGTGCAACATTAGGCCATTTATTATTTTGTCAAATTTGTAGGTCTTGCCATAGATTTTCAAGTAAATTTATGTCTAAACTGTAACTCGGCCACTCAGGAACTTTCACTTTCTTCTTGGTAATTAACTCCAGTGTAGATTTGGCCTTGTGTTTTAGGTTATTGTCCTGCTGAAAGGTGAATTTACCTCCCCAATGTCTGGTGGAAAGCAGACTGAACCAGGTTTCCCTCCAGGATTTTGCCTGTGCTTAGCCTCATTCCTTTTTTATTCTGAAAAACCACTATGCTTGAAAATATGGGGAGTGGTACGTTTTTGGATTTGCCACAAGCATAACACTTTGTATTCAGGACTAAAAGTGAATTGCTTTGCCACATCTTTTGCAGTTTTACTTTAGTGCTTTATTGCAAATCCAGAGTGACTTACATGAGCAAATAGAGTTCAGTGCCTTGCTCAATGGCACATCATCAGATATTTCACCCAGTCAGCTCGGGATTCAAACCAGCGGCCTTTCGGTTACTGTCCCAATGTGCTTAACCACTAGGCTATCTGCCGCCAAAAGTGATAATATTTTCATTTGTCAGCAACCAAGCATCGATCATAATGTCACCAGAATAATCAGATTTCATAAAACGGCAACATGTGGTCTCTTGTTTCTGCATCACTAAATTTGGTCCAATTCACACACATATCAAGAGAATATCCCTGGTCCTCCCTCCTTCCTCTGATCTGACGGAGTCACTAAACAATTGTGCCGGCTCAGCTCTGAACCGCGTAGCGCATAAAAATTGTCTGTCCTCAGGTTGCAACACTCACTACCGAGTTCCAAACTGCATCTGGAAGCAACGTCAGCACAAGAACTGTTCGTCAGGATCTTCATAAAATGGGTTTTCGTGGCCGAGCAGCTGCACACAAGCCTAAGATCACCATGTGCAATACCAAGCGTTGGCTGGAGTGGTGTAAAGCTCACCACCATTGGACACCACCAACGCCATCTCTGGAGTGATGAGTCACGCTTCACCATCTGGCAGTCCGACGGGTGGATCTTGGTTTGGCGGATGCCAGGAGAACGCTACCTGCCAGAATGCATTGTGCTAACTAAAGTTTGGTGGAGGAGGAATAATGGTCTGGGGCTGTTTAGTTCTAGGTCCCTTAAAGCTACAGCATACAGTGGCATTTGTCCCTACGATTATGTGCTTCCAACTGGGTGGCAACAGTTTGGGGAAGGCTTTTTCCTGTTTCAGAATGACAATGCCCCTGAGCACAAAGAAAGGTCCATACAGAAATGGTTTGTTGAGATTGGTGTGGAAGAACTTGACTGGCCTGCACTCAACTCTTAAGAAATATGTCATCCATGTTGGGCACCAGGCGTGTCCATATAGCTGTTCTCATTGTCCTCTTCGGTGGGGTTTATCGGCAGTTGACATCCAAAGCTATGGTGCATTACCGCCACCTACTGTACTGGAGTGTGGGCCAGAGACAGGGAGAAACTAACTATACTCTTTAAACTAATTTCCTGTATCCCCTTCTCCCTCATTAGATCTCAGCCTCTCTTATTTCCCTCTGATACTGCCCACACTGTAGCAATACATGCTCCACGGTCTCTGTTTCCTGTCAGTAATAACAGTTTTCTGTTGGATGCTTTCCTATCACATTTAATGACTTAAATGGCTGTGTCCCACCCTTAATCTTGTACAAATAGCTCTTCTGTCCTGCCATTCTCTCCTCCCCGACATTCCTCTGTACTGCCTGCCTTAGTATCTCTATTCCACTGCTCCTGCCATCTCTACACCATCACTGACCATATTAGACTTTTTGCCTCTGCCTTGCTCATTGAAACTACAACATCAACATCCCCTCTACTAAGTGCTTGTTTAGCCAGTACACCCACTGCCTTGTTCCCCTTCATCCCCACATGTCCTGGGACCCAAGTAAATCTTATCTGTATAACCATCAGTCTAATCCTGCCATGGGTTTGTAGCACCTCATAAAGCAGGTCTTGTCTGCTACGTGAGCTGAAAGACTGTAGACTCATCAAAACTGCTCATGAATCTGCAAATAGCTACTCTTTCTGGCTTAACTTCCTCCACCCACTGCAAGGCCAACAGTATGGCCATCAGCTCCGCCGTATATACAGCCAGATGATTAGTAATACGTTTCCTGACTTTCACCCCATATTCCTGCACTAGAAATGCTGACCCAGTACTTCCTGTCCTTGGATCTTTTGAACCGTCTGTGTATATGACCAGACGACTCTTAAACCAATCAGATGGCTCAACACCCTCCCTATCTTTCTGTAGTCTCTCCAATACTTCTAGATCTACAACTGGAGGAAGGAGTAGCCATGGTGGATTTACACCCACCCAAAGCTTGTGTTCAGTCCTTTCTCATGTTTGCAGTATGCCTGTAAAATATATTTTGCAGGATGAGACACACCATGTCCCTGTAGGCTGACCCAATAATTAGTTGCCAGCTGCTGTCTCCTAATCTGCAATGGCATATCCCCCATCTCCACCTGTAGTGCAGCCACTGGAGACGTCCGAAACGCCCCACTACATATTCTAGTCCTTGACCCTATATGACCCACATCTAGCCTTTCCAATGAGGTCGGGGCTGCCGAACCATACGCTATACTGCCATAGTCTATTACAGATTGGATCAATGGAACATAAATGGTCCTCAACGGGGAACGCCCAGCCCCCCAACTCCTTCCCGTCAGACAGTGCATCACACAGTATTTCAAAATATTGGAAACGTATACCGTCAATGGGCAGTTTCAAGTTCTCACTGGAAAAAAATGCTAATTAGTAGCACGTCTCAAAAGTGAGTCGTAAGATTATAATACGTGGATGAGAAGGAAATGCCCGGGATTTTGATGCCTAATGTGCATCATTTTGTGATAGTCTTGTGTGTATATGTAAGACAATGAATGCTGTATATATTAGGGGTAAGTAAGACCAGGGAGATGTACCTGTTCAGAGTTGTTTATTAGGAAATGGAACTGTACTAATTATCTCATTTTATGAAATAAACAACTATTGTGTCTGTCATTGGTTGTTGCCACTCCAGTTGCCGCCTAACCTTGCTCCACCCCCTTCCCCCTCCGAAAGGACCACAATGAAAATAAGCTTTATTGTGTTAAAATATTAAATTTAATCAATCAATCAATTTAGCACCTTCTTACACTTTCCCACCTGTCAATGTGTTCTGCCCAGGTCAGCCTAGTGTCAAAGTATACCCCAAGGAACCTGAACACCCCCACCCTCTCCAAGTTTCTCCCATATAACCTCAAGCGTACCTCATCTCCCACCTTCCTCCTGGTAAAGAACACTGTCTGAGTTTTCTCCACAGAGAACCTGAATCCCCACATTAATGCCCACCGTTCTACCCCATCAATTGCTTCCTGTACCTTCCTGACTACATTTCTTCCCCTCTTCCATAAGGCCCCATCATCTGAAAAAAAATGACCTCCCAATATTCCGTCCATACCTGAGAGTAAACATCATTGATCATGATTGAGAACAACCGAGGACGAATCACGCTCCCCTGCGGTATACCGTTATCCACCAGGTAGCTGCCCACCCTCACTTGGATAGACCTTCCAAACAAGAAATCCTTTATCCAGTTGTACGTTCTTCCTCCTACCTCCATAATATCAAGCTTGATTAACTCCTCCTTCCACATCATATCATATGCCTTCTCCACATCAAAAAAGACGGCTACAACCATTCACCTTAGCCTTCCTGACCACTGTTTCTAAGCAGAGCACTGGGTCCATAGTTCCCCTCCCCTTCCTGAACCAACTCTGAACTGGCCCCCTACTAGCCCCCTGCTCTCCAGGAAGTAAATTAGCCTCTCCGTAATCATACCTTCCTTAATCTTACACACTGTTGATTTTAAAGCTATTGGCCGATAGCTTGTTGGCCTCGTTGGGTCCTTTCCTGGCTTCCGGATTGGTACCACTACTGCATCCTTTCAGCCGCCGGGTAGTTTCCCGTCTTCCCACACTCTGTTGTACAACACCAATACCTTATCCAGTGCCTCATCACTAAGATGGGCCAACATAACATAGCACACCTCATCTTTCCCAGGTGAAGTTAACCCAGGCTTACCTATTGCCCTTTTTATTTTTGCCATGGTAAATGGTGCATTCAACGCATCATTTACATCCTCCCTCCGATCCAGAACTCCAGGGTCCTCCTCTCTCCCCTTCTGCTCCTCCTCTGACAAATGTGCAGAGCTATGCATCGCTGCCTTCTCATCTGTTACTGCCACATCCTTCCCACTTGTCAACACTGGATAATCCCACTCCCTTCTGACCCCACTCATCCTCTTAATCATAACCCACACTACTCCCACAGGTGTCACACTTCCAATGGTGTCACAGAACTGACACCAACATGACCTCTTTGCCTGACGGATAGTTCTCACCAGGGTCTGGGCCTGCTTATACTGAATCAGATGTTGGAAGTTTCCTTTTCAGTACTCTAAATGCCCTGTTACTACTCCTCGCCATTGCCCCACACTCCTCCATCCACCATGGGACTGCTTTCCTCCTCCTCCTCTTCCTTCTCCCTGAACTCTTAGGTATAGCCTCAGTAGCTGCCCCCGCTAAAGCTGTTCTCACCCAGTTATTGGTACTATCCACATCCCCTCTCATATCCACATCACCTGCTGCTCACTCAACTCTTGAAACTGATCCCACTTTGCCCTTCCAAACACCCACCTGCCTACTCCATCCCCTGACACCTCCTCCCTCTGGCTTACTGTGCATACTATGGGGTAATGATCACTCTACCTACTACCGACTCCTCAACTCACAGATTTCTGCCATCGCACTAGATTTATTTTTATTTTTATTTCACCTTTATTTAACCAGGTAGGCTAGTTGAGAACAAGTTCTCATTTACAATTGCGACCTGGCCAAGATAAAGCAAAGCAGTGTGACACAGACAACAACACAGAGTTACACATGGAATAAACAATAAACAAGCCAATAACACAATAAACAAGTCAATGACACAGTAGAAAAAAAGAAAGTCTATATACATTGTGTGCAAAAGGTATGAGAAGGTAGCCAATAAATAGGCCATAGTAGTGAAGAATGACAATTTAAGTGAGATATTCCTGCTGGAACGTGTGCTACGGGTAGGTGTTGTTATCATGACCAGTGAACTGAGATAAGGCAGAGCTTTACCTAGCACCATCTTCCTGTTCATGTGAGCGCAGCACAACAAGGTGAGTCCAAAAATGTCTTGTATGCTGCTGCATAAACTCTGTAATATGTCAGAGATAATGTGTACTGTAGCTAAGAAAGTAATACAAAGTGTATGTTGTGTAGTAAGCTGTTAGCTGTTGGTGGTGCACATGTAGCCTATAGCCTGTTTTAGAGAAATGTCATCATTGAATATTGTAAGAGGTTTCATTGTCTGCTTATGCCCCCTTTATTTATCCTATGGTTCTGACTTGGTGTACAGGAGAATACTGTAAGAACGGCCCATGTTCTGAATTCTGTCGCTGTACATTTCAAAAGTGCTGAACAAATAGTTATATTGACTATGTCCTAATCAAAATTGTCTTAATCGAAATTACGGATGGCCTCTTATCCGCTTGTCGTCCCCTTATGCCATAGTTTGTACATCTCAATTGTCAGTAGAAACCACATTTGTTTAAGCAAGTCAGCCATTTCACCTATGTTTTTAAAAAAGACAGTAAATGAGGCTGAATGAACTGTTTCGCTGCCAAGGTTCACAAGGTTATGCTGATAGCCAGATGTAGCAATGGTAAGGATTCACTCCATGGTGAAAATAAATCTCTGCTGTTGGGACAGCTCTATGAAGGCCCTAAAATATTGGGGGCACCGTTTGTCACCGTTATCGTGCAATTAATGTACTGTTTAGTGTTGTGGCTTTGCTGGCATGCATCCCATTTTTTGTATTTTTTAGACTAGATTTACATGCTAAAATCTCCTTTTGTTGTTGAGTGTGTATCGATTTCAGGCCCAGGTCATTTAAAGCTGTGTTGCTGAAAATGTACGAACCAGTCTCTCTCCAAAACTAACCAGGTTTTGTTAGAAGAGACCCTACTGAGTATTTCCCACCCCAATTTAGCTGAGACAGATAGAAAAGTTCTCTCTACAAGCCAATATGTATCCCATGCACAGTCTATAACAGTGTATTGCATTGGGCACTATAAAGAGGGCAGAGTGAAAAGCCATCAGCAGGTCGTGTGACACAGTCCCCCTCCAAAACTACACATATTTGGTTAGTAGAGAACCTACTGAGTATTTCCCACCCCACTATCTGAGACGGGTAGAATAGTTCTCTCTACAAACCAACTTCAATTTGCTTACCGCCCCAATAGATCCACAGATAATGCAATCGCCATCGCACTGCCCTATCCCATCTGGACTACCTACGTACCTACAGTATGCAAGAATGCTGTTCATTGACTATAGCTCAGCATTCAACACCATAGTACCCTCCAAGCTCAGGAGGCTGAAGAAATGTGTCTTGGCCCCTAAGACCCTCACAAACTTTTACAGATGCACAATTGAGAGCATCCTGACGTGCTGTATCACCGGCAACTGCACTACCTACAATCGGAGGGCTTTCTAGAGGGTGGTCTGCTCAACGCATCATTGGGGGCAAACTACCTGCCCTCCAAGACACCTACAGCACCCAATGTCACAGAAGAGCCAAAAAGATCATCAAGGACAACAACCACCCGAGCTACTGCCTGTTCACCCCTCTATCATCCAGAAGACGAGGTCAGTACAGTTGCATCAATGCTGGGACCGAGAGACTGAAAAACAGCTTCTATCTCAAGGCCATCAGACTGTTAAGTTAACATCACTAGGTGGGTTCCATCTGGTTCCGTAACCCTGTACCTTGGAGGCTGCTGCCCCATATACATAGACTTGAAATCACTGGCAATTTTAATAAAGGAACACTAGTCACTTTAATAATATTTACATATTTAGTTTTACTCATCTCATATGTATACACTGTATTCTATTCTACTGTATTTTAGTCTATGTCACTCTGACATTGCTCATCCTAATATCATCCTAATATTTATATATTCCATATTCCAACCTGTTGCCCAGCACAAGAGACTCATTTAGGTATTGCAGTAAGTATTGAGTAATTCCAATAACATATATTAGTATTGTGGTTAGAGCATTGGACTAGTAACCGAAAGGTTGCAAGTTCAAATCCCCAAGCTGACAAAGTACAAATCTGTTGTTCTGAACAAGGCAGTTAACCCACTCTTCCTAGGCCATCATTGAAAATAAGAATTTGTTCTTAACTGACTTGCCTAGTTAAAAAAAACATTTAAAAGTGTATTAACTTAAATATAGCCTACACAATAGCTTTCAACATACCAGTATTTGTGTGAACTTGGTGGTCGCAATGCTGTGAAAAACAGTTGTACTACATTAGTGTAAAAAAAAAGATATTCCCAAAGTTTAGCGTGTTTTTTCAATGAGACTCTTATTTTGAAGAAAACAAATCCGCCATGTGATGCCAGCATAATATCCTGCTGCTAGAAGAACGGTAATGTAGACCCAGGCAGCAATCACAACAACTGGCCGCAGCAACTGGTGAAATGAACGATTTGTGAAGGCAGCTTGAGCAAACGTACTGTTGGATTCCTTGCTAAATAATAATTATTCATCATGAACGTGGGCTTTGCTCTCGTTCTCCTCTGGTCTCTCCTAATAACCAATGGTAAGTAGCTAGCTAATGCTAGCTCTATATTGTCGTGTCTTGCTTCATAATATAGGTAACGTTAGCTAGCTATAGTAGCTAAATATTCATGTGATGGCATGTACTATTATGTAGTGGAAACCAAGACTGGTTTTAGCGCAGTTATGGACAATTTTAGCTGACCCTTTAACTAACTTTAACCTAATTCTCGTAACCTGCCACGTTCACTGTGTTAACCTGCCACGAAAAGTCACTTCTGCTAGTCAAAACCGACAAACCTGCCCTGAGAGCAGTGTAAGTATCCACTCATGTGATACAGCATTAGCTAGGCTAATGTATTCATACAAGAAGTATACAGACAATGATAACGTATACTAGGAGGTACACCAAATTACAGATTATACAAAGACCTTAAAAGATGCACACATATTGATTGTTTTAACAGCTTTCTTATTAGAAGAATGTAGAATGGTCTTAATGTACTGCTCGAATTCCTTCTAGAAAACACAGAAGTGTTTTTTAAAATTATTAGTGAACTTACATTTATGAATATGACATTTTTCCATTAGCACAATTAGATTTATGGAGGTAATTGTTTTTTCTTTATTATGGTTAAGGAAACCGAGCAGCACATTCTCACATAAAAAAAACAAAAGTTATCAAGAGTATTAACAATTATAAAACTGTGAATATCTTTCCATAATTGTTTTACATGTAGACAATGGCAAAATAAATGTGAAACGGTTTCTGCATGCTCAACACAAAAAGTACAATCAATGTTAATGTATTTTGAGTTTCTTCAGGTAAAGATTCGCAGGGTAATGCTTATGGATCATTCTGAAAGAGACCTCTTTGACCTTGTTAACAAGCAAGTATTTGTGTGGTAATAACCAGACTTTTTTCCAACAGATATTAGTGAACAATGTATTCCAGTAACTTGTAACATAAGGAATGGATACAATATCCCTTTGAAATAAAGCACGTATATATCTGTTGTTCTGAGGGAGCAAGGAGAAACATATTTTCCCTATTGGAGAGTCAACTGGATTAAGAGAGGGTAGGTCAGGAAGGTGAGGTCTGGCTACACCTATAAATAACATGAGAGTTCCAGGTGGAATAGCATCAAAGACTATGGCGAACTCTAGGTGTTACAGGGATATTGTAATTAGATAAAAAATTCCTCATCATTGAGTGACAATCCTTCTGCATTAAAAAGTTAACTCACCAGCAGGATATGATTATTGAACCAGTTCTTAAAAAATAAATGCAAAACGTCCTTGTTGTTCCAAATGAAATACCTATGCAGGGATTTTTAAAAAATATATTAACAACCATGCTAAGAATACTTAGTGTGGTTGAAAAGCAGATCATTTTGCAGGAATCTTATCAATGTCGTTGTTAAAAAGTAACATACAATTGAGGCCACCAAAACAGGAGAAGATATGAGGGAGGAAATTCCAAATTGAAGTAGGATTCTTTAAAAAATGTTTAGCCCAATTTATCTTAAGTATTTTTCAAAGTAGAAAAATCAACAACAAAAAAATTGAGACCACCATATTCATATGAGTTCATAAGGACAGATTTCCTAATATAATGTGTACGATTTTACCAGATGAAGTTGAAAAGCACCTGGTCAACAGCTTTACCTATTTTGTTGTCAAGATATAGGGACTGGGCTGCATAAGTATGTCTGGAGACACCTTCAGCTTTAGAAAGCAATACTCTACCTTTCAAGGATAAATCCCTCTGCAACCAATGGTTCAACTTCTTTTTGGTTTTTTCAATAATAGGTATAACATTTAATGAGCATCTTTCCTGTTGATCCGTAGATATGGTAATCCCAAGGTATGTTACTTTTTCCTTGACTGAAATATTGCATATAGAGGGTATTACACAGTCTTTAACAGCAAACAATTCACACTTATTAAGGTTCAGGCAAAAACCAGATGCTTTGGAAAGTATATTTATCACAGCGACTGCTCTAGGAATCTGGTCAGCATCTTTCAAAAAGAGGGTTGTGTCATCTGCAAGCTGACTTATGATAAAAGAGATATAGAGATCCCTTTTATATCATTAGATTTAACAGAACTTGTAAGAAGTTGGGTTGCAAGTAGGAAGAGGTAAGGCAAAATTGGGCAACCTTGCCTAATTCCTCTTCAAATTAAATCTATTTGAAGTGCCATGCTCGGGGATTCGAACTTGCAACCTTTCGGTTACTAGTCCAACGCTCTAACCACTAGGCGACCCTGCCGCCTCAATATAAAGTCCTGTGGAAGTTGCAACTAAAGTTAGAGATTAATTTGGGATCATCTGTGATGAGATCATTAATATTTAATTATTGAATTTGTATTATTTTTAGTGGTATTTTTCTAACCTGAAAAATATGAACTCTAGCCACTTCTTCCTGGATCTGACAAAGGCTCCCTCTGCTTTCAGTTTATACATATCATCCAACTTGTTTTGTAGCTCAAACAGAACAGATTTGTTCTCCTCAGAGACTTTCAACAGGCTTTTGAACAATCTTTGTAATTACACCTTCTTCATCTCTCTTTGTCTTGGCAAGAATACTTCCATATTTTCTTAAATATTTTCCAACCTCATATTTAAAAAGCTCCCAGTTATTACTGTATGAATTGTCATTTATAGCTTTGTTCCAAAAGTGTGTAATTTAAATTGTTTATCTCCATCTTGACCAACTCATGTTTTAATATAGACTTATTAAGCTTCCAGTAGGAAGCTCTTCCAAGGCCATTATCAGAGAGAAAAGTTATGTCAATATAAATAGCTCTATGCTCAGTAAGGGGAGTGGCCAGGATGTTAACAGAAATACCCTGTTTATCAAAACATTTAGACACCAGCCAAAAATCTATGAATGATTGTCTGGAGCATGCCTCATTACTCCTTGTGAAAGACTTGTCATTAGGAAACTTTACTCTCCAAATATAAAGTGCCTTGCGAAAGTATTCGGCCCCCTTGAACTTTGCGACCTTTTGCCACATTTCAGGCTTCAAACATAAAGATAGAGAACTGTATTTTTTTGTGAAGAATCAACAACAAGTGGGACACAATCATGAAGTGGAACGACATTTATTGGATATTTAAAACTTTTTTAACAAATCAAAAACGGAAAAATTGGGCGTGCAAAATTATTCAGCCCCCTTAAGTTAATACTTTGTAGCGCCACCTTTTGCTGCGATTACAGCTGTAAGTCGCTTGGGGTATGTCTCTATCAGTTTTGCACATCGAGAGACTGACATTTTTTCCCATTCCTCCTTGCAAAACAGCTCAAGCTCAGTGAGGTTGGATGGAGAGCATTTGTGAACAGCAGTTTTCAGTTCTTTCCACAGATTCTCGATTGGATTCAGGTCTGGACTTTGACTTGGCCATTCTAACACCTGGATATGTTTATTTTTGAACCATTCCATTGTAAATTTTGCTTTATGTTTGGGATCATTGTCTTGTTGGAAGACAAATCTCTGTCCCAGTCTCAGGTCTTTTGCAGACTCCATCAGGTTTTCTTCCAGAATGGTCCTGTATTTGGCTCCATCCATCTTCCCATCAATTTGAACCATCTTCCATGTCCCTGCTGAAGAAAAGCAGGCCCAAACCATGATGCTGCCACCACCATGTTTGACAGTGGGGATGGTGTGTTCAGCTGTGTTGCTTTTACGCCAAACATAACGTTTTGCATTGTTGCCAAAAAGTTCAATTTTGGTTTCATCTGACCAGAGCACCTTCTTCCACTTGTTTGGTGTGTCTCCCAGGTGGCTTGTGGCAAACTTTAAACAACACTTTTTATGGATATCTTTAAGAAATGGCTTTCTTATTGCCACTCTTCCATAAAGGCCAGATTTGTGCAATATACGACTGATTGTTGTCCTATGGACAGAGTCTCCCACCTCAGCTGTAGATCTCTGCAGTTCATCCAGAGTGATCATGGGCCTCTTGGCTGCATCTCTGATCAGTCTTCTCCTTGTATGAGCTGAAAGTTTAGAGGGACGGCCAGGTCTTGGTAGATTTGCAGTGGTCTGATACTCCTTCCATTTCAATATTATCGCTTGCACAGTGCTCCTTGGGATGTTTAAAGCTTGGGAAATCTTTTTGTATCCAAATCCGGCTTCAGACTTCTTCACAACAGTATCTCGGACCTGCCTGGTGTGTTCCTTGTTCTTCATGATGCTCTCTGCGCTTTTGACGGACCTCTGAGACTATCACAGTGCAGGTGCATTTATACGGAGACTTGATTACACACAGGTGGATTGTATTTATCATCATTAGTCATTTAGGTCAACATTGGATCATTCAGAGATCCTCACTGAACTTCTGGAGAGAGTTTGCTGCACTGAAAGTAAAGGGGCTAAATAATTTTGCACGCCCAACTTTTCAGTTTTTGATTTGTTAAAATAGTTTGAAATATCCAATAAATGTCGTTCCACTTCATGATTGTGTCCCACTTGTTGTTGATTCTTCACAAAAAAATACAGTTTTATATCTTTATGTTTGAAGCCTGAAATGTGGCAAAAGGTCGCAAAGTTCAAGGGGGCCGAATACTTTCGCAAGGCACTGTATATAATTTCAAACCTTTCCATAAACTGCCTCAAACTTATATTCATAGAAGTGGACTGTCCCGGAGGCCATCTATCAATTAAATTATTCGGAGAAATATTAAAATCACTACCTACAATAAGTAAAGCATTCGGGAACTTGGTTAGCCAATGGAGAATACGCTTTTCTAAAGATTCAAGTAAGTGATCATTTTCAAGTTGAATAAGGATGATGTTGTTACAGTTGATAACAAGACAAAGAAAGTGACCAAAAGGGTCACAGTCGGAGTGCAAAATACTTCCATTGAAATGATTCTTTAGAGTGATAACTCCAGCAGAGAGTTCAGAGCTATGAGAGAGCCATACATCATTACCCCACTGAGATCTCCAGAAGTTGATTTCGGTAGCAACTGAATGAGACGCTTGAAAAAAACCAATCTGTTTTAAGCTGTTCGGCAAATAAAATGTTTTGCCCTTGACGTTATTTCTTAACCCCCTAGCATTGAGTGACACAATAGACAACGACAAAGTGGAATATAGGACAAAGTACTATGAGCTAAACAGCAATCGCAAATCGAAAAAGATTGAAAAGAAACCCGCATTGTATACCATATAGATATAAATGATTGAGTGTGAATAGCTGTTCTTGTCTATTGATGTTCTGTATTATGTTTTGTGTGGACCCCAATAAGAGTAGCTGCTGCTTTTGCAACAGCCAATGGGGATCCTAATAAATTGCCAATCTAGCTGGGCCCCAAGCTCTTTAGTGATGTTCCTGGTGGACCTCTTCTCCACCGCAGCACAGGACCACTGGCACCCAGGGGTCAGTTTGGCATGCTGTACTAACCATTCTTTCATTTTGGTAGAAAACAATTAAGGCATCTATCAGGCTATAGTTATATTCAAGAATAACTGCATATACTTGAAATAAACAATAGCCTTAAAAATAATTTGGATTAGCATGTACCTCCTCTGCCTCCTGCACAGTCTCCTCTAGGATAAACATTTTCAGGGAAGATGTCATCCTAGTTAAGACAACTGAACCCAAATGTATATCAGTTGGAATTAACAAGCTTCCTGTCTTGTATGCTTTGTCAAGACACACACACACACAGCAAATACAGGGACATTTACTTTTCAGCAAACATTAACTTTGGGGCGGCAGGTAGCCTAGGGGTTAGAGCGTTTGGGCCATCGAATCCCCAAGCTGACAAGGTAAAAATCTGTCGTTCTGCCCCTGAACAAGGCAGTTAACCCACTGTTCACTGGTAGGCCATCATTGTAAATAATAATTTGTTCTTAACTTCTTGTGACTCCCCATCCCGGATCCGGGCGCGTAATCATCGCCTGACAACAATTAGCATAAAGCAACGGATATAAATATCCCTAGAAAATATTCCTATTCATGAAAATCACAAATGAAATATATTGAGACACAGCTTAGCCTTTTGTTAATCACCCTGTCATCTCAGATTTTCAAAATATGCTTTACAGCCAACGCTAGACAAGCATTTGTGTAAGTTTATCGATAGCCTAGCATAGCATTATGCCTTGCTAGCAGCAGGCAACCTTGTCACGGAAATGAGAAAAGCAATCAAATTAAATTGTTTACCTTTGATGAACTTCGGATGTTTTCACTCACGAGACTCCCAGGTAGATAGCCAAAGTTCATTTTTTCCCAAAATATTATTTTTGTAGGGGAAATAGCTCAGTTTGTTCTTCACGTTTGGCTGAGAAATCGCCCGGAAATTGCGGTCACCACAACTCTGAAAAATATTCCAAATTAGCTCCATAATATCGACAGAAACATGGCAAACGTTGTTTAGAATCCATCCTCAAGGTGTTTTTCTAATATCTATTCGATAATATATCCATCGGGACAATTCGTTTTTCTCTAAGACCGATTGGAGTAATGGCTACCTCTGTATTTTACGCGAGAATCTCTCTCGGAGCCACAATGTGACCACAAACGCAATGTGGCCGCCTACGGCTATTCTTCAACAGAAATGCGTAAAACTACGTCACAATGCTGTAGACACCTTGGGGAATACGTAGAAAGCGTAAGCTCGTTGATGGTACATTCACAGCCAAATAGGGAGTCATTGGAACGCAGCGCTTTCAAAACCTGGGGCACTTCCGGATTGGATTTTTCTCAGGCTTTCGCCTGCAACATCAGTTCTGTTATACTCACAGACAATATCTTTACAGTTATGGAAACGTTAGTGTTTTCTATCCAAAGCTGTCAATTATATGCATATTCTAGCATCTTGTCCTGACAAAATATCCCATTTAAAACAGCAACGTTTTTTTTCCAAAAATGAAAATACTGCCCCTAGAGTCGCAACTGACTTGCCTAGTTAAATAAAAATAAAAAAGCTGTGTCAACTTCAGTCTAGTTAAATGAGGTGGAGCTAACGTTACAAAAACAGTCGGTAACCACTATACCATAACCCTCAATGTCAAATGGAGGCGCAAGAAGAGGGCTTCAACATAGGCCTATGACTCCTTTCCATTCGGAAACTCCCGGTTGACGCATCGAAAGTGCCCTTCATCGCGAAGTCTGCCTCCGCGAAGTGCTGTCTGCAGATCCTGCTAGCTCAAACTAAAGGATGTGGAGCCACTTCTTCGAAAGTTGTGCGTCCTTGGGATTCCGATGGATTTTTTGGAACCAATTCATACAGCCTGGCGCTATACAGTTCGTGTTTGAATTACTACTTGTTGCCATTTTCATTGTCCACACTTGACTCCACTCTCTTCGATTCACTCTCTGCGCGAAAACTCAGTACCACAGACAATTTGCTGATTCCTGCCAGTGGCGCACTGGCGTCAGTTGTTACTATGGCAATTTAAAATGTTGCTGACCATGCCTCCAAATAAACCTTGTTGGCGATCAAAATATAGATGTTGTGTTAAATACACATGTTTGTATTAGTGGATTGAATACATCTCTTTGCTTAGCTTTACTTCCAAAAGTGTTTCCCTTTTTAAGCCCTGAAGTTTACGCTTATACAGTAATAGCCTAAAATAATGAAAGTAAAACCTCAATGTAGCCTAAATTGCACAATGATCCATTTCTTTTAAAGGTATTATTTATCTTTATTCTACAATGTAATAACCCTGAACCCGTCCACCATGTGGTTATCCGCAGAGGCTGTGGGTTATGGGTCAACCCACATATCACTAGTGTGTGTGCCTGCCACCATCAGGAGGTTGGGGTAATTGTGTTCATCTCGATCAAGGCCCTCCCAATCTAGAAAGAGGGCTAGACATTCTGAGTCGCAACTGAGAAAGAGAGTGGAAAAAGAGCGAGACGTACAGATTTAGTCATAGGGAAATATTATGTAATGACCCTTTTAAATCGCAGCCCCATGGGTGCACTGAGGTTTAGCAGGCCCGCACGCACACACACACACACACACACAGCTGTTAAGGGAACCATTCTCTACTCTACATTTTTATTTATTTATTCCAGCCCATCTGATAGTTCCTGTTGTGTTATTGCAAGTTCTGAGTCACGCGGCAGACTGAAACCTCTTGTCTAGGATTAGCTCTACAGGGTTTTTCCTATTCAAAATGTCTGTGTAAAATTGGTATAAAAGCACTGGCTAGCTAGTGAGGTCAATGTCATCGTGCCTATTCTTTTTTTCACCACTGATGTTTTTGCTACTTTGGTTATTTGTGTAGATAGCTAAGTTTTTAATTTTTTTTAATCCATTTTACAATAAGGCTATAACGTAACAAAATATGTAAAAGTCAAGGGGTCTGAATACTTTGAAGGCACTGTATGTTCTCAATTTAAAATGATACCAGTAGATAATGTATATGCGGCTAACCCATAAAGCAGAAAGATTTCCTACATTATTTTTGTGACAAATTGTTTAGTAAAAATTAAACCCTTGTGTTCTAGGTACAGTAATGTTAATCAAAATAAGTAGCTGGCAATTATTAGGCTAATAAAAGATGTCAAAAAGGAAAATAGGTTTGGGGAGCGTTGTAATTCTGCCTTTTAAAAAATTTGTCTGAACATGATTTTACAATACAGAGACAACCAAGAAGGTCAATGTCATAGAGGATTGCAGACATTGTTGGTGATGGGTGAAAAGAGATCTGCACAACCAATGTTTGCAAGTCAAAGCCACTATTGCCTTTACCCAAAGTACCCCTTCATGTGCATTTTAGCCCCTGGTGTCTTACAGGAAGTGAGCTATACTCATAAATGTCATGAAACAGCCATAATATGTGAGAATCATAAGGGCAATAAACTGTTCCTTTTCTCTTAATGACCTCGACCCCGCTCCTCACTAATCCACAGCTCTCTACCCATATCAGTGCCTGCCAACGTGATCGTCTTCCCTGCACTCAGCACATTCCAAGCTTCATTTTAATTTAATTTTATTTTTATTTAACTAGGCAAGTCAGTTATGAACAAATTATTATTTTCAATTATGTCTTTGTCTCATTGCGCACCAGCGACTCCTGTGGCGGGCCGGGCGCAGTGCGCGTTAACCAAGGTTGCCAGGTGCACGGTGTTTCCTCCGACACATTGGTGCGGCTGGCTTCCGGGTTGGATGCGCGCTGTGTTAAGAAGCAGTGCGGCTAGGTTTGGTTGTGTATCGGAGGACGCATGACTTTCAACCTTCGTCTCTCCCGAGCCCGTACGGGAGTTGTAGCGATGAGACAAGATAGTAGCTACTACAATAATTGGACACCATGAAATTGGGGAGAAAAAGGGGTTAAAATTTAAAATAAATAAAAATAAAGATCTTTGTCGGAATGCACTCCCAGGACTCCCACTTCCACAAATGTTAGTTTTGTTCGATTACGTCCATATTTATGTCTAAATACCTCCGTTTTGTTCACGCGTTTAGTTCACTGTTCCAAAGGCACAATGCGCGAGCGCAAAATCCAGACGAAAAGTCAAGAGTTCCATTACAGTTTGTAGAAACATGTCAAATGATGTTTACAATCAATCCTTAGGGTCTTTTTATAATACATCTACAATAATATTCCAACCGGACAATAGCGTATTCATTACAGAGGAAAAATAAGGAACGGCGTGCCTGCGTGACTGCGCAGTAAACAACTGATTGGCCACAGCCTAGTCCACATGTTGAAACAGCTCTTATTCGACCCCCTTCCACAATAGAAGCCCCAAACAACTTTCTAAAGGATGTTGACATCTGCTGGAAGCCTTGGGAAGTCCAATCTGGCCCCATAGACACAGCATATTGGATAGCAATCACTTAAATGAAACTACAAACCTCAGATTTCCTACTTCCTGGTTGGATTTGTCTCAGGTTTTCACCTGCCATATGAGTTCTGTTGTACTCACAGACATCATTCAAACAGTTTTAGAAACTTCAGTGTTTTCTATCCAATACTACTAATAATATGCATATATTAGCATCTGGAACAGAGTAGCAGGCAGTTGACTCTGTGCACCTTATTCAACCCAGCTACTCAATACTGCCCCCCTGTCACCAAGAAGTTAATAAACCTGTCTTCCTTTGTGTGTTTCAGTGCTTGCAGAGCTGCCTGTACCTCAGAACCTGACTCTGCTCACCCTGAACACAGAGTACCTACTAACATGGGACTGGGACCGGGACCAGACGACCACAGGCAACACTGTTACCTTCACTGCAGAGTACATGGGGTAAATCACCACACACACAGTATCACACTCTTGGACACATCCTCCACCCCTCCCCATGTCACATTATAATATATATTGCATGCTACAGTACACCCAAACTGTGGCTGGTCTAATTCTTCTTGCGCTACAATATGAGTTTCATGATCTGGTATTTGGCCAAGACTGCGTCTCATCAGTAGCAGATAGCCTAGTAGTTGAGCACATTGGGCCAGTAACCAAAAGGTTGCTGGTTCGAATCCCAGAGTCGACTAGGTGAAAAATCTGTCGATGTGCCCTTGAGCTAGGCGGTTAACCCTAATTACTCTTATCCAGAGCGATGTCTGCTAAAGGACTAAAATGTAAATCAATGACCCTCTCTCTCCCCAATAGGAAGTATAAGATGCAGAGGAAGAAGAAGAACTGGAGCCGTGTGTGTGAGAGGACCATACATACCCACTGTAACTTCACAGGCTCTGATCTGCACTACCTGGGCATGTATGTGCTCAGGGTCCGAGCCAGTGCAGACGGACTGAACTCAGACTGGGTCCTTAAAGACTTCTGCCCCGATAAAGACGGTGAGAGAGAGGAAATGGGGAAGACTGACTTTGGCACCGATTTAAAAACACAAACTAAAGAGATGTAAATGTGAGAACATAACAAAATAAACACAGTTGCAAAGAGGCAGTCACATATCTAAGCACAACCACACACCAACATACGTTATCAATCAAAAGTTTGGATAACTACTCATTCTAGGGTTTTTCTTTTCTTTTTACTATTTTCTACATTGTAGAATAATAGTGAAGACATCAAAACTATGAAAAATAGTAACCAAAAAAGTGTTAAGAAAATCAAAATATATTTGATATTCTTCAAAGTAGCCACCCTTTGCCTTGATGACAGCCTTGCACACTCTTGGCATTCTCTCAAACAGCTTCACCTGGAATGTTTTTCCAACAATCTTGAAGGAGTTCCCACATACACTACCATTCAAAAGTTTGGGGTCACTTAGAAATGTCCTTTTTGATAGAAAAGCAACATTTGTTGTCCATTAAAATAACATAAAATTGATCAGAAAACAGTGTAGACATTTAATTTTTTTAATGACTTTTGAAGCTGGAAACAGCTGATTTTTAATGGAATATCTACATAGGCATACAGAGGCCCATTATCGGCAACCATCACTCCTGTGTTCCAATGGTAATCCATGTTTATCATTTTAAAAGGCTAATTGATCGTTAGAAAACCATTTTTCAATTGTTAGCATAGCTGAAAACTGTTCTGATTTAAAGAAGCAATAAAACTGTCCTTTTAGACTAGTTGAGTATCTGGAGCATCAGCATTTGTGGATTTGATTTACAGGCTCAAAGTGGCCAGAAACAAATAACTTTCTTCTGAAACTCGTCAGTCTATTCTTGTTCTGAGAAATGAAGGCTATTATTCCATGCGAGAAATTTTCAAGAAACTGTAGATCCCGTGCAATGCTGTGTACTACTCCCTTCACAAAACAGTGCAAACTGACACTAACCAGAATAGAAAGAGGGGTGGGAGGCCACGGTGCACAACTGAGCAAGAGGACAAGCACATTAGTGTCTAGTTTGAGAAACAGACCCCTCACAAGTCCTTAACTGGCAGCTTCATTAAATAGTACGCGCAAAACACCAGTATCAACGTCAGTGAAGAGGTGACTCCGGGATGCTGGCCTTCTAGGCAGAGTTGCAAAGAAAAAGCCTTATCTCAGACTGGCATATAAAAATAAAAGATTAAGATGGGCAAAATAACACTGGACAGAGGAACTCTGCCTAGAAGGACAGCATCCCGGAGTTGCCTCTTCACTGTTGACATTGAGACTGGTATTTTGCAGGTACTATTTAATGAAGCTGCCAGTGAAACATATGTTTCTCAATTGTCTGTAATATGTTCCGGGATTCATCCAATGGCTTTGAGGAGTATACCACCTCCGTCATCAGCTTCATCAATAAGTGCATTGACGACGTCATCCCCACAGTGACCGTACATACATATCTCAACCAGAAGCCATGGACTACAGGCAACATCCGCATCGAGCTAAAGGCTAGAGCTGCCGCTTACAAGGAGTGCGACACTAATCCGGACGCTTATAAGAAATCCCGCTACACCCTCAGTCAAACCATTTAAACAGGCAAAGCGTCAATACAGGATTAAGATTGAATCCTACTACACCGGCTTTGACGCTCATCGGATGTGGCAGGGTTTGAAAACTATTACAGAGTACAAAGGGAAATCCAGCCACGAGCTGCCCAGTGACGTGAGCCTACCAGATGAGCTAAATGCCTTTCATGCTCGCTACGAGGCAAGCAACACTGAAGCATGCTCTCGGTAGCCGATGTGCAAGACATTTAAGCAGGTCAACATTCACAAAGCCACGGGCCGGACGGATTACCAGGACGTGTACTCAAATCATGTGCGGACCAACTTGCAAGTGTCTTCACTGACATTTTCATCCTCTCCGTGACTGAGTCTGTAATACCTACATATTTCAAGCAGACCGCCATAGTCCCACCTTTTTTTTTTCTTCCATTATTCACATTTTCAAACAGTCCATTTATAGTTTCCAACGGGGCTATACATTTGGGTTAGAGTTTTTTTTTTCTCGCCTGAGTAGGCTCATTTCACTGCCAAAAATAAAATTAAACCATCTAGTGTTCAGCGAAATAACAACAATGTCAAATAAGGGTAGCCTAGTCAAATAATTAACATCCAATCACAGTAACCGTTACTCTCTCGTGGAAATTCCACTAACGGTCCATATGTAGCCAAAGTTAGCTGCTGTTCATGTTGATATCTGTACTTGTGGTGCAAAAGCCATGACAGGGAGACGTAGTGGTAACAACCATGCAAGCAGTTGGTCCCGACGCCACTTGGGTACACTGCAGCATCCACCGAGAGGTTCTTGCTGCCAAGGGAATGCCTGACAGCTTGAAAGACGTTTTGGACACTACAGTGGAAAATGGTTAACTTTGTTACAGCAAGGTTCCTGAACTATTTTCTGCACTATGCAAAGATATGGGCAGCGACCATGTAACGCTTTTACAACATACAGAAGTGCTCTGGTTATCAAGGGGCACATATTGACACATTTTTTTTAATTGAGAGACGAGCTTAAAGTTTTCTTTGCTGACCATAATTTCCACTTGGCTGACCGCTTGCATGAGTTTCTGACACGACTGGCCTATCTGGGTGATGTTTTTTCTCGTCTGAATGATCTGAATCTAGGATTACTGTGACTCTCCGCAACTTTATTCAATGTGCGGGACAAAATTGAGCCTATGATTAAGAAGTTGGAGCTCTTCTCTGTTTGCATTAACAAGGACAACACACAGGTCTTTCCATCATTGTATGATTTTTTTTTTGTGGTCAAATTAACTCAAGCTTACGGACAATGTCAAATGTGATATAGCGAAGCACCTGAGTGAGTTTGTTGCGCAATTACGCAGGTACTTTCCCGAAACAGATGACTGTGTGGAAAATGATTTAAAACAATACAACTCAACATTGCAGAGTTATGTGCATCCTTTCAAGCATACCCTTCTCATTAACCTGTGGTGAGTTGTTCACAATTTTCAATGAACAAATAAGGTTTTATATGTAAGATGGTTAAATAAAGAGCAAAATTATTGATTATTATATGTGCCCTGGTCCTATAAGAGCTCTTTGTCCCACGAGCCAGGTTGTGACACAAACTCTCACTCATTATGTTTAATAAATGTATCGTATAGTATGTGTGGGAGGCTTACAATAATGGCAAAAAACATTTGATAGTGCGCTGACCCTGGTGCTAGAGGAGGTTGAATATTTGAAGGGGTACAGGACTATAAAAAGTTTGGAAACTGCTGCCCTAGACCAACTCCAATCGCATACCGCCCCAACAGATCCACAGATGACGCAATGTCAATTGCACTCTACAATGCCCTTTCCCACCTGGACAAAAGGAACACCTATGTGAGAATGACTACAGCTCAGCGTTCAACACCATAGTGCCCACAAAGCTCATCACTAAGCTAAGGATCCTGGAACTAAACACCTACCTCTGCAACTGGACTTCCTGACGGGCCGCCCCCAGGTGGTAAGGGTAGGCATCAACACATCTGCCACGCTGATCCTCAACACTGGGGCCTCTCAGGGGTGCGTGCTTAGTCCCCTCCTGTACTCCGTTCACCCACGACTCCCAACACCATCATTACATTTGCTGACGACACTACAGTGGTAGGTCTGATTACCGATAACGATGAGGGCCTATAGGTAGGAGGTCAGAGACCTGGCAGTGTGGTGCCAGGATAACAACCTCTCCCTCAATGTGAGCAAGACAAAGGAGCTGATCGTCAACTACAAGAAAAAGCGGGCCGAACAGGCCCCTATTAACATCGACAGGGCTGTAGTGGAGCGGGTCGAGAGTTTCAAGTTCCTTGGAGTCCACATCAGCAACATGTTGATCATGGTCCAAAAACACCAAGACAATCGTGAAGAGGGCACGACAACAACTTTTCCCCCTTAGGAGACTGAAAAGATTTGGCATGGGTCCGCAGATCCTCAAAGTTCTACAGCTGCACCATCGAGAGCATGGTTGGACTGGTTGCATCACCACCTGGTATGGCAACTGTTCGGCATCTGACCGTAAGGCGCTACAGAAGGTAGTACATATGTCCCAGTACGTCACTGGGGCCGAGCTTCCTGCCATCCAGGACCTATATACTAGGCAGTGTCAGAGGAAAGCCCCAAAATTGTCAGACTCCAGTCACCCAAGTCATAGACAGTTCTCTCTGCTACAACACGGCAAGCAGTACTGGAGCCTGGACTAATTAACAGCTTCTACCTCCAAGCCCTAAGACTGCTGAACAATTAATCAAATGGCCACCCGGACTATTTACACCCCCCACCACCATTTAGTTTTTTACACTATTGCTACTCGCTGTTTAATCTATGCATAGTCACTTTACCCCTACCTACATGTACAAATTACCTCTACTAATCTGTATCCCCGCTCATTGACTCGGTACTGGTACCCTCTGTGTATAGCCTCGTTATTCTGTTTTTTATAATTTTTTAGTTTAGTTTTTTTGGTAAATATTTTCTTAACCAACAATGCAGTTCAAGAAAGAGTTAAGGGCTTGTAAGTAAGCGTTTCAAAGTAAGGTTGTATTCGGCGCATGTGACAAAGTTTGATTTGAATGAGTAGGTGTGTCCAAACTTTTGACTGGTACTGTACGTAGACACCCTAACACACAACTAGCACAGGAAGATCGCTATCGATCACCAATAATCGTTCTCTGGAGTTGGCTCGGCTGGATTCTGACTTGATGATTACTGAAAGTTTATGTATGCTTATTTTTCTGTTCTTCCCCGTCTAGCTGCTTTGGGCCCACCATCCAGGGTTGAGCTGGCTCCTGTGGGGAACCTGCTGGACGTGACCATCTCTGACCCCCTGACCAGCACCCAGGGCTCCATGAAGGAACACGTCCTCTCCCTGTACTACCACATCCTGTACTGGAACCTGTCTGATGACCCTCGGGTACTGTCTTTTCTTACTAGCACTGACTTTTCTGATAGCTACTTTATTGGTGGAAAATGTATTGTTGTTGATATGTGGTGGCTCACCTAGCTACCTTAAAATGGATGCACTAAGTAACTACTAAATAACAAATGTGAATGTTACTTTTTTTTGGTTTCTAGCTGAAACTAGGACAGATTCATTATTTTTTTGGAACAACTAGAAATCCTCAGAGATAAGTTTTTAAAATACCTTTGTTTCTCCAGCTCACACTTCCCTTTTCTATGTTTTCTTAAGGCACCTGGGCCTCCCCTCAGTAACCCCGTGACTGCTATAAAACCCCACACACCAGAAGCCACAACATGTAACACTCTAAACCGCAACCTTAAAAAAGAACACACCTGTGTTCCTACTCTGGTTTTCTATGCAGGGTTTCTATGTAGGTTTTCTATGTAACGCAACACAATAATAGACCTTTCAGACTTATGGAATGTGGCGCCTTGAAAGCGCTACGGCATGTGTGTTTGTCTGAAAGGGTACACTACGGCTTTTTAAATGCCGCAACGAAACCTTTTCTGGAGGTAGTTTCGAAGCGCCATTGAAAACAGGAATTTAACTTGTCTGTTAAGGAATGACGGGACTAACATCAATTTCTAGGCAACCAGAACTGTCAATCAAATGAGCATCAGCATCATCTGGGTATGTGTGCAACAAAAGTTCAACGTTCACCTTCCGCTACCATTTCCGTCAAGCCGTCTACACATAGTTTGACGGGTACGTTCGATAAATCCAACGTTATGCACCACACAGAATGTACTGCAACTGCCTCTGCAACGCAATGCTGTGAGGCAAACGCAGTGTTCCATTGGAAATGAATGTACTTCTGGTGTACAAAAATGCAATGATGCTGTCGGTGTGGTCGAGGCGTAAGAAAAGTTATTTGAAGTTCCTAAAATATGACTTACCAATACATTTTGTAGGGGGGAAAAAAACATAATTTCTACCCTACCATAAAAACAACAGCACATCAATGAGCAACATTTATTGTTTTCAGGGAAACAATACCAAACATTCTATGCTGGAGCAGAATTCTGTCTGAAAAGGTACATCAGGTTATCAATTGTTGCTATCCACCTGTTACTGTAGTGGCATCCTATGTAAGGGACTGTGCACTTGAGGTGTGTGGCCACTTGGAAACACCAGTTAGACCTCTCACTCAAACCCTTGTAATTTATTTGTCTTATGTTGCACCTACCTCACATTTTCCAGGAATATTGGCCCAACGTGGTCCGGGTTAGGGAAGGGTTTGGCCGGGGGGGCTTTACTTGGCTCCTTGATGCTATAGCGACTCCTTGTGGCGGGCTGGGCACTTGCAGGCTGACCTCAGTCGTCAGTTGAACTGTGTGTCATCCGACACATTGGTGCAGTGGGTGTTTAGAAGCGCGGTTTGGCGGGTCATGTTTCGGAGGACGCATGACTCAACCTTCGCCTCTCCCGAGCCCGTTGGTAAGTTGCAGCGATGAAACAAGATCGTAATTGGATGAGTTGTGTACTCATGGTTATGCATATACTTTTCATATTTCTTCTGTACGATTTCAATTTAGCCCTATCTATATAGGACAATCCCCACGAGTGTGAAGGGTTGAATATTTAAAAAAGTGTATTTATTCTAAAAAGTAAAGCCAACACGTTTCAGGGTTTTTATTCTGTTCGATATCGGACTGGGCATTCAAATGCGCATCAGATTGAATGCAAAGCTCTTATTACGTATTCTCTGTAACTCCCCCAGGGCTTCAACATCAATTGTATCTGCTCTTCTGCAGCCATTCCACTTACTTGATTTAATCTAGTACTAGCATAGATGGTTCATGCGAAGAAGGGCTTGGTGATTAGTTCACCAGTGGAATCAACTGTGCTAGTACTGCATTACATCAAGTAAGTGGAATGGCTGGAGGTACTCCAGAGAGGTTTGAGAAACACAGCCCTATCTTATTTCACTCTGCAAAAACCTATTTTAACATGTTTTTATTGTTTGAACAGGGTCTAAAGCCTAATGTGGTGAACTCTAACAACAACCTGGTGACGCTGCCTGAGCTGGAGGCCTGGACGTGGTACTGTGTCATGGTTCAGTCTCGCTACGACTACTACAACAAGACAAGCGGCTACACGGCACCCCAGTGCATGCAGACAGAAGGTAAAGACTTTGAGATTGGTTTTGAAATAGCATGACGTGTGTGTGAATAACCTACCTGTATCTGTGTGAGTAAGTATACTGTATGAGTGTATTTTTTTGTATATATATATTTTTTTACAGGAGTATTTACACATTAATGAGGGCACTGTAATTTGAAGGACTGTGTGATTGTCTTCATCCACAGGTGACACCCAGTGGAGGCAGATCTTCCTGGTCTCCCTGGTAGTATGTTTCCTGCTGGTGCTGCTGCCCTACACCTTCTTTAGGTTCTACAGAGTCCTCAAACACACCTTCTACCCCACCATCCAGCTGCCTGCATACATCCAGGAGGTAGGCTGTACATGGGCTAACAAGCACACACATCCTATCAAATTTTATTTGTCACATGCGCCGAATACTACCGGTGTAGACCTTACCGTGAAATGCTTACTTACAAGCCCTTAACCAAAAATGCAGTTAAGAAAATAGAGTAAAACAAAACTGACTAAATAAACAAAAGTTTAAAAGTAACACAATTAACGAAGCTATATACAGCGTGTACCGAGTCAATGTGCGGGGATACAGGTTAGTCAAGGTAAATTGTACATGTAGGTAGGGGTAAAGTGACTATGTATGTATATGACTATGTATGTATAATAAACAGAGAGTAGCAGCATGCCTCACAGTGGCTAGCATGTAAACAACAGTAATATCTAGGTATCTTTGGGTGGGTGTGTGTCTCTGGGGTGTTGGGATAAATAGAGTAATCGTATGCTGCTCCCTCTTCTCCCCCCCCACCACCAGTACCTCTGTGACTCCTCCCTCGGCTCTGAAATGCCCAATCTCCTCACTCCTGAGTCGGAGCTGTGCTGTGATAATCTGAGCGTGTACGCTGAGGTGGTGCCGCTGGAGATCCACATAGCTCCTCCCTTCACAGCTCCCCCCTCAGGGCTGCAGCATGACAGCAGCAGGCATAGCCGCCAGGGCAGTGAAGGCAGCGGAGACTCTGGGGTCTACTCCACAGAGGGAGGCTCCGGCCAGCAGGGTTCTAGTGGTGGGGGTGAGCCAATCAGGAGAGACAAGGAAGTGGAGAAGGTCAAGCTGGAGGAGATGGGGGAAGAGCCTGGAGACGAAGGAGTTCCGGATGAGGGAGTTGTGGATGTGTGCGTCTGAGGAGAGATGGAGAGAGCGAGAGGAGCGCTGGGTGGAAAGACTGTAGGTGATGGTTGAAGAATTGTAATAGGGAAAGGAGGAGGGTCATACGGAATGTTCTCTGAAGTCTGTCTTTCTACCCCTCAAAGGACACTTTGAAGTTGATGACATCTCGCTTAAAAGACATCACACAGATTAAAAGACACATCTCAAAAGTAAGGGTGTAACGGTAAACGTATTCATACCAACTCGTTCGGTATGGGGGACCTCTGTTCAGTCTGCACTGTGAACCCAGATTAAAACAAACAATTTTACTGTACCAGTCAAACGTTTGGCCACCCACTCATTCCAGGGTTTTTCTTTATTCTTACTATTTTCTAAATTGTATAATAATACTGAAGACATCCAAACTATGAAATAGCATACATGGGATCATTAGTATCCAAATATATGTTAAACAAATCGAAGTATATATTTTAGATTATTCAAAGTAGCCACTCTTTGCCTTGATGACAGCTTTGCACACTCTTGGCATCCCTCTCAACCAGATTCATGAGGTAGTCACCTGGAATGCATTTCAATTAACAGGTGTGTCTTGTTAAAAGTGAATTTGTGGAATTCCTTTCCTTCTTAATGTGTTTGAGCCAATCAGTTGTGTTGTGACAAGTTACGGGTGGTATACAGAAGATAGCCCTATTTGGTAAAAGACCAAGTCCATATTATGGCAAGAACAGCTCAAATAAGCGAAGACAAACGACAGTCCATCATTACTTTAAGACATGAAGGTCAGTCAATCCGGAAAATGGAAAGAACTTTGAAAGTTTCTTCAAGTGAAGTCGCAAAAACCATCAAGCACTATGATGAAACCGGCTCTCATGAGGACCGCCACAGGAAAGGAAGACCCAGAGTTACCTCTGCTGCAGAGGATAAGTTCATTAGAGTTAGCAGCCTCAGAAATTGCTACCCAAATAAATGCTTCAGAGTTCAAGTAACAGACACATCTCAACATCAACTGTTCAGAGGAGACTGCGTGAATCAGGCCTTCGTGGTTGAATTGCTGCAAAGAAACCACTACTGAAGGACACCATTAAGAAGAAGACTTGCTTGGGCCAAGAAACACGAGCATTGCACATTAAACCGGTGGAAATCTGTCCTTTGGTCTGATGAGTCCAAATTTGAGATTAGGTCAATGGATGATCGCATGTGTAGTTCCCACCGTAAAGCATGGAGGTGTGATGGTGTGGGGGTGCTTTGCTGGTGACACTGATTTATTTAGAATTCAAGGCACACTTAACCAGAATGGCTACCACAGAATTCTGCAGTGATACGCCATCCCATCGGTTTGCACTTAGTGGGACTCATTCATTTTTCAACATGACAATGACCCAGAACACACCTCCAGGCTATGTAAGGGCTATTTTACCAAGAAGGAGAGTGATGGAATCACCCGACCTAAACTCAATTGAGATGGTTTGAGATTAGTTGGACCGCAGAGTGAATGAAAAGCAGCCAACAAGTGCTCAGCATATGTGAGAACTCCTGCAAGACTGTTGGAAAAGCATTTCTCATGAAGCTGGTTGAGAATGCCAAGAATGTGCAAAGCTGTCATCAAGGCAAAGGGTGGCTACTGAAATCAAAATATTTTATATTCTTCTAACACTTGTTTGGTTACTACTTGATTCCATATCTGTTATTTCATAGTTTTTATTCTACAATGTAGAAAATAGTAAAAATCTAGAAACCCTGGAATGAGTAGGCGTCCACACTTTTGACTGGTACTGTACATGGATATTTCACTAGGCCTATAGGCTGCATTGTATGCCTCTTGGGTAAATCTGAGCAACAACAAAAACATTTCAGGCTATCCCGTTAAAACAACTAGAGACTACAGAATGTGCATGTTGTAATTACAATTTGAATCTTAATTGACGGATTTCTAACTGTCCTTTTTGTGAGGCGCAGCCAGGAAATAGTTCTGTCCAATGGCGAGTGGTGGGGTCGAGTACCCACTCTATATAAGCAAGCTGAAACAGAAGTTGTCAATAAATAGGCCAATGCACCCTGTGTTGTGCTTACTACAGATGGATGGACCTCCCAGGGCTACGGAGAGCTACTTAAGTGACAGCCCTTCACATTTCCCTCAACTGGGAAATGAAAAGTACCGCGCTACAGACACGCCCCCTTTATGAGAGTCACACAAGTGCACATATTTTTCTCTTTGTAAGAAAACCTTATAGCATAGGCTTCTACAATGTCTGAGCCATGTTTACATGTTGATTTCACACACATATTGCACTTTATTTTAGTGTTGTTGAGTAATCATGTGTTTTCATTTCAGAAAATATAAACAAAAATTAACTACAGTAACTTTTGACATTTTCCCGCTGTACCAAATCCGAACCGTAGCGCGACCCCAAAACCAGGTTCTGTGAACTTTTACACCCCTACTCAAGGTACCATCCATAGCCACCTTGTGACAGGATGGCATGTTATTAATGTGATTCCTGTTTGTCTTTATTCTACCTGTTCACTGCGACAGTTGTGAATTTGTGCCTGGGTTGTTCTGGGAATCCCATGTTGCTCTGTGTTTTAAGGGCATAGAAACAATATTAAAGGTGGGAGAGGAAGGAGCATCTATCAGATTAAGAATATCAACAAGACCCCAGCCCACCTTTCTTTTCTATGGCCATGCTGGAAGAGTGTAGTGGCATGGTGTCGTGAGATGGGCGTGCTCCAAACTACATGTCAGACAGTGCTGGTCACTGCCAATGGCATGCCTTCTTTTTCCAGCAAATTCTGTGACCGTTGGTCCATTGGCATGTATGAAGACTGACTGCTGCAAGATGTTGTGTGTTCCCCTATACTGTAACTAAAGCGGTAATCCCCATTCAAAATAAATGAAGGAATTCATGGGGAAACAGGGTAGCTCGTCAGTTTAAACGGTTAAATTTGAACATTTTCAATCACAAGTATGGTGCAGATAATCAACCTCAAGTTTGTCCAGTCAAGACATCTTCAAAACGAAGCCCATCGTGCATGTTGGTTTTTATGTAAATGTTAAACGCATTAGTTTGTCCTTTTTATGATTCTTATAGAATCTGAAATCAAGAATAGTGTCATGTTCTCTGAGACCTTCTCATTATTTGACTTCCTCTTTGTCATGAAAGGTGCTTTGCTCCAACTGTTGCTGATTGGACCCCTGAGTCTTATAGAAGAACTGAATCTCGTGTGTGATTTATTTGAAGGTCTGTTTATTGATGCATTTGTTCTCTGAGCTGAAAACTCCCCTGTCGAACAAATACCTCCTAGAGGTTTTTCATTGTAAATACAACAACATTTTGTCAAAGTTAAAAAAAAGTGGAAATGATCAGCATCACTTAAGTTGATAAAAGTGACTAATATATTCAACAAATAACCATAATGTATATCAGCTAAAGCCTCAAAACCGAAGCCAATACAAATGTGAATTTCCTATGCTTTGTTATTATAACCAGCTACAAACAGCTCTTTGTATTACATGCCTGTACAGTTGAAGTCAGAAGTTTATGTACACCTTAGCCAAATGCATTTAAACTCAATTGAGATGTACAAACTATGGCCACGCTGTCAATGAAGCATGCCAATGTTGAAAGTTTTATAATTTTAAGCTTGGAAAAGACACCCTTAAACCCAGACTTGGGACCACACAGCCACTTCACTGAATAGCAGGCTAGTGATTGCTTTGCAATGCTTGCAGTTAGGATTTGCCAGTAGATTGTCGACTTGATTCATAATGATGACTGCTAGCTAAGATTTTGAAAGTATGTTGATGACATGATCCGTCCAATCAAAGCTACTTTAGATGAAATTACGTCAGATCACATATCTGTGGCCAATGACCTCGAACCTTCTTGGATGGGCACTTCAAATGTAACTCGATGGCAGCACCCAAGGGGCTTGAATTTTAGAGTTTTACCCTACCCTGACTACACAGCTTGCAAAAATACATTTAGAAATCTATGTTATTAATTTATTGCACCCACACTGCTCGTGCTCGTCAACGAGCGTCTGCGTTGCCAAGGGCTAAAATAGAAGTCCTTTCTATTTTTACCGATTTTTACCCAACTCCCATACGGACTCAGGAGAGACGCATCCTCCTGGAAGGAGGAGAGATCACTAGAAATGATTCGGTTGACCGTTATATGTGTGGATTAATTGTCGGAGTAGGGGACGTTGTGCATTTCGGGTAAAATAACAACTCAATGTTTATATCCCAGGACAAATTTGCTAGCAACAGCAAGCTAGCTAAATAGGACAAATGAGCTAGCAAGCTAACTAGCTAAATTGCGATACATGTTTAATGCTTTTCGACCTGTCCCCAAATTAATGTCATTGGTTCAGAGTTTGTTTTGATATTTTAACCTGCGTGTCGTGATCACGTTTGGTGTAGTGTTGTACATTTCATGTATTGTTTAGAGTTTTGTCGTGCCTTCGCTGGCATGCATATAAAATAACATGTTTGCCTCACCAAGATTGACATGCTAAAATTGCCACTGAAAGTAGTCCTGGTGAATAGTATGCACAAAACAATGGTTGTCTTCATTTATATCTTTGGTCATGCTGTACAATACTGAACATGCTGTATTATTGCATCCAAATTGAGTTTAATTCATATTAAAGTATTTAACTCACCTCATACGTCTTGCCTAAGTGTTTGATTGCATACTGATTAATTGATGTGTAACATGCTGTAACATGCTGTGAACTTGACCTCTGTTACATTTGTGATTTCACTTTTTTGTTCTTTGAAAAAAAAATTGTATCGGTCACGTGCTGCTTCTTCCAGACAGTGACTAACTTTTAGCACTGTAATTTTGATTTCCTGTGTGTGTGGTTGGTTTCTACATTGACTTATACTGGCGCGGAAAGGTACGATCGTGAACACACGCTTCCACGTGTGTAGGGTATAATGAGAACAACGCAATGCCGCGCATCCTTGTCGCCGTGACTGAAGAAGGGTCGACGTGGAAATAGAGGGGAGGGAAGCGATCGAGACCGGGGATTAAGATATGAAATTACGCCTATTTGCATGGCCAGTTTTTCTCCTTGCATACACCGGTAAATATTTTGATTCAAAATGAAAGCGAAACGACAGACCGCTCCACTCGGTTTATTTTTGCAATGATTGAGCGGTGAATAGACATTTTGATTCAAATAAATCCCACCTAAAGAAGTGTTACAAATTAATCTAAAAGCTTGCAATATTAATCGTGTATAGTCATTGTGTATTCTCTGAACTGTACCAATCTTTGCAGATTTAGGATGAGCTGCCACACGGGTTTAAAAATTATGTACATAACATAATAAAACAGGCTGAAGATGTATTGGTTTCCTTTTCTTTCTCAACATCCTGTGCTACATGTCAGTAAACTGTCTCGTCTAGGCATGGGTGTGTTATGAGTGGTTCATATCTTAACCACATTAATTCGAATTCTATTCATTTCACACTCCTTCTACAACAGCTTTATCATGTCTTAGAGTGATACTGCTCCGGCAGACTAAAACGTCTCAGTAGGCCTAGATGTTGGTGTAATGTCGTCATTGTCCTCCACCTCTGCTATGATGTTACTATAACATCAACACTGCTGTGATACTAAAGAACATCTGAATTCTGACATAATTCTGGCGTTTCCCTCAGTGTTTGCTGCGCTGCCTAGACCTTATAATGTGAGGATGGATGCAGTGAACACTCGATACATCATGAAATGGGACTGGAATCACTCCATGGCCAATCACAACATCACGTTCACCGCTCAATTCACATTGTGAGTACCAAGAGCCTTTCTTAATCTAGGACAATAAAAGGTACATATTCAGTAAAAAATGTTTACTCTGTTTTAAGCATGCTGTCTGGTACTTGAATGAACCTCACCAACAAGCTAGCCATTTTTCCTCTCTTGTCTCCTCATAGTTCTCATAAACAGTCGGACGAGAGGTCCTACACAGGGATGTGTATCGGGATAACTGAGGAGAGGTGTGACTTCTCTAGGGAGCTGGCCTACATGGGGTCATACATACTGAGAGTGAGGGCCGAGGGCAGGGGTCAGATGTCAGACTGGTACAGGCTGGAGTTCGTTCCTGATGAACATGGTGAGGCCAACAACATCTGTAACTGGACATGCACACTTTGTGGCTGTGTGCAAGCTTTTGTTTCAGCCCAACTCCAACACATTTTTTGTCATTTAGCAGAGGCTCTTAACCAGGCAAACTTAGTGGTAGGTGCATACATTTTCATTCATTTTTCATACTGGTCCACTGTGGGAATCGAACCTACAGCCATGGCGTTGCAAGTGCCATGCTCTAACAACTGACCTACACAGGATTCATAAAACACACCTGATTTCAAATAACTGGTCTAAAATGTGAGTTTGTTGATCATTTGAATCATGTCTGTAAAGTGGAACAATGCTAGCTTACAGACTTAAAAACAGCATGTGCTCAAGTGCCATATGTCATTGCAGTTGAGGCTGTGATGTAGCCATTGACAACACTGTTTGTTCCTGTGTTACAGCGGACCTAGGCCCCCCATCCCATGTGGCGTTCGATCCAGGGGACACCATGTTAACAGTGAGCTTCAGGGAGCCAATGACGGAGCAGAACACCCCCATGAGATCTGTGTTAGACATGTTCTTCAGTCTGCAGTATTGGGAGAAGCATTCACCCAGCAAGGTCAGGACTCACTTCAACAGCTAGGCTTTTATGGTTAAGTAGTAGTGATGATTCACAAGTAGAGTGGTGGTAGGAGTTTTGTTAAGATGGGAATAAACGGCAAACTGCCGTGAACAGCTCTTTCGGAAGCACCTGCGGAGGGCCAGACAAATGTCATGTCATCTCATGTGCACAAGCAAATAGCGCCACTCCACTGCCCTTTCTCGTAACATAATATCCTCCAAACCAATTATAAAACAAACTGTGCTGTCCTTTCTTTGAAGTCTAGCAGCTGGATATGCTGTGATAAGAGACCGGGGGGTGGGGTGTAACATGTCCTCTGTCTAAAAGGGACACGCTGCATTGCCTTTTCAAATGTTGCCACATCAAACAAGTTTTTGGTGTATTTGAAGCCTGCAAAGATGAAGAAAAGGTTTCCATTTCTTCTTTGTTCACTCTTCAATGCCTATCCTCAAGTGACTCACTTGTGTTATTGTCCCCTGTTGTGTGGTTGGGCCATGTGACATAGAAAAGAAGGGCAGGAAACAGGACGTGAAGGAGCTTTGGTGGTTTTCTCTCATAATCCATCTGTTACTTACATACTGTCGTGTCTTTACTATGGATTACATTATATTTGACATGCTATTTTATCAAATCAATTCTCTGTAATTTATATTACCTGAATAAACATATAATGTACAGTTCCTTGCGAAAGTATTCGGCCCCCTTGAACTTTGCAACCTTTTGCCACATTTCAGGCTTCAAACATAAAGATATAAAACTGTATTTTTTTGTGAAGAATCAACAACAAGTGGGACACAATCATGAAGTGGAACGACATTTATTGGATATTTCAAACTTTTTTAACAAATCAAAAACTGAAACATTGGGCGTGCAAAATTATTCAGCCCCTTTACTTTCAGTGCAGCAAACTCTCTCCAGAAGTTCAGTGAGGATCTCTGAATGATCCAATGTTGACCTAAATGACTAATGATGATAACTACAATCCACCTGTGTGTAATCAAGTCTCCGTATAAATGCACCTGCACTGTGATAGTCTCAGAGGTCCGTTAAAAGCGCAGAGAGCATCATGAAGAACAAGGAACACACCAGGCAGGTCCGAGATACTGTTGTGAAGAAGTTTAAAGCCGGATTTGGATACAAAAATATTTCCCAAGCTTTAAACATCCCAAGGAGCACTGTGCAAGCAATAATATTGAAATGGAAGGAGTATCAGACCACTGCAAATCTACCAAGACCTGGCCGTCCCTCTAAACTTTCAGCTCATACAAGGAGAAGACTGATCAGAGATGCAGCCAAGAGGCCCATGATCACTCTGGATGAACTGCAGAGATCTACAGCTGAGTTGGGAGACTCTGTCCATAGGACAACAATCAGTCGTATATTGCACAAATCTGGCCTTTATGGAAGAGTGGCAAGAAGAAAGCTATTTCTTAAAGATATCCATAAAAAGTGTCATTTAAAGTTTGCCACGAGCCACCTGGGAGACACACCAAACATGTGGAAGAAGGTGCTCTGGTCAGATGAAACCAAAATTGAACTTTTTGGCAACAATGCAAAACGTTATGTTTGGCGTAAAAGCAACGCAACTGAACACACCATCCCCACTGTCAAACATGGTGGTGGCAGCATCATGGTTTGGGCCTGCTTTTCTTCAGCAGGGACAGGGAAGATGGTTAAAATTGATGGGAAGATGGATGGAGCCAAATACAGGACCATTCTGGAAGAAAACCTGATGGAGTCTGCAAAAGACCTGAGACTGGGACGGAGATTTGTCTTCCAACAAGACAATTATCCAAAACATAAAGCAAAATCTACAATGGAATGGTTCAAAAATAAACATATCCAGGTGTTAGAATGGCCAAGTCAAAGTCCAGACCTGAATCCAATCGAGAATCTGTGGAAAGAACTGAAAACTGCTGTTCACAAATGCTCTCCATCCAACCTCACTGAGCTCGAGCTGTTTTGCAAGGAGGAATGGGAAAAAATGTCAGTCTCTCGATGTGCAAAACTGATAGAGACATACCCCAAGCGACTTACAGCTGTAATCGCAGCAAAAGGTGGCGCTACAAAGTATTAACTTAAGGGGGCTGAATAATTTAGCACGCCCAATTTGTCAGTTTTTAATTTGTTAAAAAAGTTTTAAATATCCAATAAATGTCGTTCCACTTCATGATTGTGTCCCACTTGTTGTTGATTCTTCACAAAAAAATACAGTTTTATATCTTTTATATCTCTATCTCTCTTCCATAAAGGCCAGATTTGTGCAATATACGACTGATTGTTGTCCTATGGACAGAGTCTCCCACCTCAGCTGTAGATCTCTGCAGTTCATCCAGAGTGATCATGGGCCTCTTGGCTGCATCTCTGATCAGTCTTCTCCTTGTATGAGCTGAAAGTTTAGAGGGACGGCCAGGTCTTGGTAGATTTGCAGTGGTCTGATACTCCTTCCATTTCAATATTATCGCTTGCACAGTGCTCCTTGGGATGTTTAAAGCTTGGGAAATCTTTTTGTATCCAAATCCGGCTTCAAACTTCTTCACAACAGTATCTCGGACCTGCCTGGTGTGTTCCTTGTTCTTCATGATGCTCTCTGCGCTTTTGACGGACCTCTGAGACTATCACAGTGCAGGTGCATTTATACGGAGACTTGATTACACACAGGTGGATTGTATTTATCATCATTAGTCATTTAGGTCAACATTGGATCATTCAGAGATCCTCACTGAACTTCTGGAGAGAGTTTGCTGCACTGAAAGTAAAGGGGCTAAATAATTTTGCACGCCCAACTTTTCAGTTTTTGATTTGTTAAAATAGTTTGAAATATCCAATAAATGTCGTTCCACTTCATGATTGTGTCCCACTTGTTGTTGATTCTTCACAAAAAAATACAGTTTTATATCTTTGTTTGAAGCCTGAAATGTGGCAAAAGGTCGCAAAGTTCAAGGGGGCCGAATACTTTCGCAAGGCACTGTAAATGTAATTAACTAGGAAGTCGGGGGCCCCACGGTAGAATGTTTATAGAGCTGTTATCTTTCGAATAAACTCTTAAAGACCTGTTAATCTTTTATATCAATAGCAGTCAATTATTAATCGTCACCTTATTCAGTCTCATCTGAACGTTGTAAAATTCTTGGTTATCTTCACGAACCCTGGCTAACAAGTTGAATCAGCAATACAAAATTTGGTTGAATTGTTTATTTACTAAATACCTAAATAATCACACAGGATGGATCATACATTGATTACTAATTATATCATAAAAGAAAACGTCCCTAGCGGACAAAACTGATATGACGGCTGGTTGCACAAAGAAAGGGGGTTGGGTTTGAATGAAAGCGCGGGAAGACTGAGGAACAAAAGGATTGTGTCTCTATCGGACCTTATGAAGCTATGCTATCGTAAATACAGAATCTTATGCATTCTAAATAACCTCCCATTTGAAAAAGGAAAATGCAAGAAATATATTTACTCTAGGCTGCGCTTCGATAGATTGTTAGAAGATGGAAGCCTGAGTTGCCCAGCAGAGATGTCCCATCTCCTTTGAAGAATATTTCTGGTTGTAGGGCGGATACGTTGTCGTCTGTCGTCGTGTGGTTGAACAGTTACATTGTAGTACACTGTCTTTCTGAAGAGATTGTCTGTCCTTTCCTAGTCCACGCACGTTTACAGCTGCTGCTGCTAACTCGACTTCTAGGATGTAGAATTTCTTTAGTGAATAAGAGTTCAAAGTTGATACCAAGTTGCCATACTCAGCTCGTGTTGTATTCTGGCTGGTATAGTTAATGTATCCTTCCAGCGTGGCGAATGTCACCTCCACGTTGAAATTAGCCCTTTTGAATGTGTGGACACCAGTCCTCACTTCATCGGGAACTAAAGTCAATTTCATTAGGTTGTAGTCGTTCAACCATTTGCAACCACAGCTCCCGCTGGGGTTTGCTTAGTCTGCCATGAATTGGGTCACGGGGCCTCTTATAGAAATGTAGAAAAGGTGTTGGTTCATAATTTCCAACCAATGCCTATTAACTTGGGCGTGGCCACTGAGTGAGCATATTTTACTGATGAAAACAATTCATTTTAAAAAGGTTAACATCACATTACATCATTTCGCAAATAGTTACATCTTTACTCATTCATTTTATACAATAATTAGATGCACACCCTATAATTGAGAAATGTACACATTCAGAGATATAGTTGTGTGTTTCCTGTCCTTCATGAGGTCCCCAAATGAAACACACTCGTCATAACTGTCCCTTAAGTGTCCACGGACCCTTCCCACATTCTCAAAAGTGGACATATTGTTTAATTCTCCCATTTTGGAGATTTAGGTGTTTGGCCAAGTCTCTGTTCTGGGAGACTCTCTCCCTCGTAATGGCATGGTAGTTTCTACCCGGTATTTATGACCTGAGGTAATAAACCTGGGTTAGGAGAGCGAGTGAGAGGGGGGGGCTATGATCTACACCCAGAAAGGTCCACGTCATGACTGTTGGAATTGGCTAAACTTTGAACATTGAGATATTAAATAAATGATAAATCAGAAGCATAGAATATAAGGAGTGAAAGAGACTGGGTTTTATGTTATGTTTATAATCAATCTTCAGGTTGTTTTTAGTCATAATAAGCAATAATATGTCAACCAGACAAAAGCTTTGTCAATATAAAAGGAAAACAAGAAAGGCGCACTCTTGGTTGCACGCATTAAAAACCTCTGGGACACTGCAGTGTCCACTCATTCAGAGTGGTCTTACTCCCTCATTTTTTAGAATACAAGCCTGAAACAATTTCTAAAGACTGTTGACATCTATTGGAAGCCATATGAAGTGCAATGTGAGTCCTAAATCAATGGAATCTGTATAGACAGTCAATAGAAAACTACAAACATAAAAAAATCCACTTCCTGGGTGGATTTTTCTCAGGTTTTCGCCTGCCATATCAGTTATGTTATACTCAGACATAATTTTAACAGTTTTGGAAACTTTAGAGTGTTTTCTATCTAAATCTACCATATATGCATATCCTAGCTTCTGGGCCTGAGTAACAGGCAGTTTAGTTTGGGCCCGCTTTTCATCCGGATGTCAAAATACTGCCCCCTACCCTAGAGAAGTTCAACAATTGGAGGTGTACCTGTGGATGTATTTCAAGGCCTACCTTCAAATTCAGTGCCTCTTTGCTTCACATCATGGGAAAATCAAAATAAATCAGCCAAGACCTCAGTATAAAGATTGTAGACCTCCACAAGTCTGGTTCATCCTTGGGAGCAATTTCCAAATGCCTGAAGGTACCACGTTCATCTGTACAAACAATAGTACGGCAAATTATTAACACCATGGGACCACTCAGCCGTCATACAGCTCAGGAAGGAGACGTGTTGTCTCCTAGAGATTAACATACTTTGGTGCAAAAAGTGCAAATCATTCCCAGAACAATAGCAAAGGACCTTGTGAAGATGCTGGAGGAAACAGGTACAAAGTATCGATATCCACAGTAAAACGAGGCCTATATCGACATAACCTGAAAGGCCGCTCAACAATGAAGAAACCACTGCTTCAAAACCACCATAAAAAAGTCAGATTTGCATGGGGACAAAGATCATACTTTTTGGAGAAATGTCCTTTGGTCTGATGAAACAAAAATAGAACTGTTTGGCCATAATGACCCTCGTTATATTTGGAGGAAAAAGGGGGAGTCTTGCAAGCCGAAGAACACCATCCGAACCGTGAAGCACGGGGGTGGCAGCATTATGTTGTGGGGGTGCTTTGCTGCAGGAGGGACTGGTGCACTTCACAAAATAGATGGCATCATTAGAGAGGAAAAGGATGTGGATATATTGAAGCAACATCTCTAGACATCAGTCAGTAAGTTAAAGACCCAAGCATACTTCCAAAGTTGTGTCAAAATGGCTTAAGGACAACAAAGTCATTTTTGACATTTTTGTTGTTGTTGAGATATCTGAAAAAAGTAGAGCTCACTGCTTTATCAATCAATGTCACACCTTTTTGTTTTTTCAAAATGCTCAACTCAAGTACTATTTATATGTCTTACTGTGTGCTTTTGTCTACATCATACAGAAACAAGAGAAAGTGTTTGACTCCACAGAGGGAACATTGTTCCCGCTGAAGCCCTGGACAGAGTACTGCCTGCAGGTCAATGCATTCAGCAAATTGTACAATAAGACCAGCCCGTACACACAGCAACAGTGTGTGAGGACCCTGGGTAAAATTGAGAACCATTTACACACCATTACATTTAAATACACATTGTCCCTGAAAAAGGGATCTTTCAGATTTGAGCTTAACATCTATATTGACGCCTGCTCTGTTTGTCCCTTTAAGGATATTCTCCGTTGTGGAAGGTGTTGCTGGCTCTGCTGGGCTGTGTAGCTCTGATGACGACAGTGCCTGTCTACAGATGCCACAAAAAGAGAAAAAGTTTGGTCTCAAAGCACACATTTCCCAGCAGTATACTGCATAACACACAGGATACAATATCCCTTCTCCTCCTGCCTCAGGAGGAGAGCTGTGTGGCCACAGTTGTGGTGGCTGTACAGGTAGAGCAGACAAGCCAGGGTCAACAGCAACAGGTCAAGGGTCAGGGAGATGTTGAGGCGGAGCAGGACAGTGGCTCCTCCTCCATCCAGAGAGGACAAGGCAGCTCCAGTCAGGACTCTGGGATCTACTCAGGAGAAGACAGTGGAAAGAAGAGCGCAGGATCAACAACAACAAGTCAACCTAAAGAGACACACTGAGAAGAAAAAAAATGGATCCCCATAGCAAACTGCTGTAGAGCAATTAGTGGAATTTTGGGGAGCAGATTGGATTCACTGTCAAGAGGAGAGCTCTTGGGGAAATTCTCTTTTAGTCAAATGACTTTTTAAGACTTTTTTAGACTAGCTATAAGACCCGATGCATTTCTCTAGTTGAGTTTATTGAGTTGCCTGGGAATAATGGCCAATAATGCAGGTTATGGAATGTACTGTATATGTTATTATTTTTATGTTATTCCCATGCAATAGGAGATATGAAATATATTTTGCTCAGATAATTCACAGGCCATTTAGAGTTCCTCTGTCCAGTGTTCTTTTGCCCATCTTAAACTTTTATTTTTATTGGCCTGTGTGAGATATGGCTTTTTCTTTGCAACTCTGCCTAGATGGCCAGCATCCCGGAGTCGCCTCTTCACTGTTGACGTTGAGACTGAAGTTTTGCGAGTACTATTTAATGAAGCTGCCAGTTGAGGACTTGTGAGGTGTCTGTTTCTCAAACTAGATACTCTAATGTACTTGTCCTCTTGCTCAGTTGCGCACCGGGGCCTCCCACTCCTCTTTCTATTCTGGTTAGGGCCAGTTTGCACTGTTCTGTGAATGGAGTAGTACACAGCGTTGTACGAGATATTCAGTTTCTTGGCAATTTCTCGCATGGAATAGCTTTCATTTCTCAGAACAAGAATAGACTGACGAGTTTCAGAAGAAAGTACTTTGTTTCTGGCCATTTTGAGCCTGTAATCGATCCCACAAATGCTGATGCTCCAGATACTCAACTATTCTAAAGAAGGCACATTTTATTGCTTCTTTAAGCAGGACTACATTTCTCAGCTATTCTAACATAATTGCAAAAGGGTTTTCTAATGATCAATTAGCATTTTAAAATGATAAACTTGGATTAGCTAACACAATGTGCCATGGGAACTCAGGAGTGATGGTTGCTGATAATGGGCCTCTGTACGCCTACGTAGATATTCCATTCAAAATCAGTTTCCATCTACAATAGTAATTTGCAACATTAACAATGTCTACACTGAATTTCGGATCGATTTTATGTTATTTGAACCCCTCTGGGATATGTGGAACGATAGCGTCCCACCTCGCCAACAGCCAGGGAAAGTGCAGGGCCCCAAATTCAAAACAACAAAACCTCATAATTAAAATTCCTCAAGCATACATGTATTTTACACCATTTTAAAGATAAAATTCTCGTTAATCGAGCCACAGTGTCTGATTTCAAAAAGGCTTTACAGCGAAAGCACCACAAACTATTGTTAGGTCACCACCAAGTCACAGAAAAACACAGCCATTTTTCCAGCCAAAGAGAGGAGTCACAAAAAGCACAAATAGAGATAAAATGAATCACTAACCGTTGATTGTGCAGAGAGCCACATCAATTTACAGAAATACTCATCATAAATGTTGATGAAAATACAAGTGTTATACATGGAATTAGAGATGTACTTCTCCTTAATGCAACCGCTGTGTCAGATTTTTTTTTTTACGTTACGGAAAAAGCAAACCATGCAATAATCTGAGTACAGCGTTCAGACAACAAAGCAGCCAAAAAGATATCCGCCATATTGTGTAGTCAACATTAGTCAGAAATAGCATTAAATATTAACTTACCTTTGATGATCTTCATCAGAATGCACTCACAGGAATCCCAGTTCCACAATAAATGTTTGATGAAGTTCATCATTTATTTCCAAATAGCTTTTTTTATTAGGGCGTTTGGTAAACAAATCCAAACGCGCGTTCAGGTCCAGCCGAACATCAGACGATAAGTTCAAAAAGTTATTATTACAGGTCATAGAAACTTGTCAAACTAAGTATAGAATCAATCTTTAGGATGTTTTTATCATAAATCTTCAATAATGTTCCAACCGGAGAATTCCATTGTCTGTAGAAAAGCAATAGCTGTGGCACTCTGCCAGACACTGGGCTCACTCCCCTCTCATTCGCCCCACTTCACAGTAGAAGCCTCAAACAAAGTTCTAAAGACTGTTGACATCTAGTGGAAGCCTTAGGAAGTGCAATATGACCCCATTTACACTGTGTATTGGAATGGCAAAGAGTTGAAAAACTACAAACCTCAGATTTCCCACTTCCTGGTTGGATTTGTCTCAGGTTTTCGCCTGCCATATGAGTTATGTTATACTCACAGACATCATTCAAACAGTTTTAGAAACGTCAGAGTGTTTTCTATCCAATACTACTAATACTATGCATATATTAGCATCTGGGACAGAGTAGCAGGCAGTTTACTCTGGGCACCTTATTCATCCAGGCTACTCAATACTGCCCTCCTGTCACCAAGAAGTTAATGGACAAGTGCTTTTCTTTCAAAAACAAAGACATTTCTAAGTGACCCCAATCTTTTGAACGGTAGCATAAGAATATTTTGAAAATAAATACAGAACGCAGAAGAGGAGAGGATTAAAAACTAGAGTACTAATGGTCAATAGTGAATTGTAAATAGGAATTGGGTTTCAGTTCATCATATGTTAGAATCTGTGGAATGTCACTTCTGAACTCATGTGCCAGGTTTTCATTGGTCTGTACATTGAGTCGAGAGCAGGATACTTGTTATTTGGCTATTGGCCAAGTTGTACTGTAAGGACTTCTGATTGGGCAACCCCAGGCTAGGGTGGGGGGTTATAAATGGCATCATGTTCCTTTGTTCAGTGGGGAAAAGCTGAGGACAGGGGAGACTGAACATCTACCTTCCAGCACAACATCTTGATTTGTCCTATCTGAATAAACCTATTTTTCTCCCCCTGATTTGCGTTGGAGTTTGTGTTATTGAAGAATAACATAAATTACTAACAGTAGTGTACCTAAAAACTCTATAATTAAAAATAAAAAATTAATGAATGAAGAGATCCCAGTAGAGGGAGACGGGCTCAATTCCAACATCCATATTAGCATACCACCGGTGTGCATACCACTACTTGAACAATTCAAATGTTTACTGTCACGTGTCCTTGGGTATCTTGAACAATGCTTCAAGTTGTTATTATGTAAGTGATTTGCTACTGTACTGTAAATAAGAATCATTTAGGCTCCTTTTTGAATGCCGGTCAAGATATTAATAAACCACTCAAATAAAATACAGACTCAAGATTTCATCTTTACCCACAATGGCCGTCATTAAGGGCATGTGGGGCAGAGCTTGTTTTGAATGTTATTTTGGCATTAATGCTTGTCACATATCAGTTTGCAAACAATGTAAAAAAAAAAAAATACGTACATTTTATAATTTAGTTAATAAAGCTGCGTATGAACAAGGTCTCTTTTTTTGCTATCTTTAGAAAGGCAGCACCAAAATACAGGTGTTTCAGCCTAGCTCAGTGCTTTCTGTGGTAGTGAGGCATCCAGCGGACAATACAGAGCGTAGGGGTTGGTAATGTTCTCTAGTTGCGCCGTGATTGGCTCAGTGTTCTGTCACTCATGGGGACACAAAGTCACCGCAAAATCTACAGGGAGAGCTCGAAAATTCAAGCCCCTTGGGTGCTGCCATAGAGTTACATTTGAAGTGCCCATCCAAGAAGGCTCAAGGTCATTGACCATAGCTAAAATGACATCAAATCACGTTATATCGACATTAGCTTTGATTGGACAGATCATGTTAACATCATACTTTCAAAATCCTAGCTAGCAGTCATCATCATGAATAAAGTCGACAATCTACTGGCAGTCCAGCATGACTTCTGCTGCGCTGAAAACAACTTGAAACTCAGAACTGGGAAATCTCAGACTTCAGTGAGTTCAAGACAACTGGGAACTCTGAAAAAAACGAGCTCCAACTTGGAAAATCCGTTTTGAACGGTCATCCAACTCTGAATTGCAAGTCGGGAACTCTAGCCTCTTTCTAGAGCTCCGACCTGAAGATCTGGTCAATTTTCCACTCAGAATTTAGCCTACTGTTCTGACTTGGTGGTACATATGTAGCCTATAACCTGTTTTAGAGAAATGTAATTATCAAATATTGTAAGAGCTTTCCTTGTCTGCTTATATGCCCCTTTATTTATCCTACGGTTCTAACTTGGTGTACAGGGAGAGCACTGTAAGAAAGGCCCATGTTCTGAATTCTGTTGCTGTCCATTTAAGAAGTGCTGAACAAATAGTTATATTGACTACGTCCAGACTAGCTCGCTCATTAATGTCTTAATCAAAATTACGGATTGCCTCCTATCCTCTCGTCATCGCCGATGCCATAGTTTGTACATCTCAATTGTCAGTAGAAACAACATTTGTTTAAGCAAGTCAGCCATATCAGCAAAGGCAAAAAATGAGGCTGAATGAACTGTTTCGCTGCCAGACAAGGCTCCGCTGATAGCCAGGTCTAACAGTGGTAAGGTGTTGGGACTGCTGTTGGTACAGCTTTATATAGACCCCAACAGTTTGTGGCCTCCCTTTGTCACCATTTAATGTATTGTTGGGGAGTGGCTTTGCTGGCATGCATCAAAATATATTTTTTTGATTTTGCCCCACCAAGATTTCACCTAGACGATGAAAACCAGATGTTTATGTAACTGCGGTTTGTTTGCCACACATCTGTGCTCTATTAGCTAAGAAGCCTCTTTGTACCTGGCCAACTAACTGCTTGATTGCCTGTTGTCCATCTGAATCTTGACCCTGAATAGTGGGTAAGAGCTGCTTAATATGTACGATGCCACACACAGACAGCTTTGGCTTCCACAGGGTTATGTGCTGTTGTCTTCTAGTAATTATCCTTTCGGATCAGATATGCTGTTTCAATTGGCATTGTTTTTCTGTTAACAGGTGGAAGAATTTCAGCATTAGTAAACGGGGACTACAGATGTAGATGAGCTGTTAACATACATTATGTTTTTGCTGTACTGTACATTTTCCCTATCCAAATAAACGTATAAATAAAAGTGGATGCTTTATGCAGGTATTCCCAAACTGGGGTACGCACAATGCTGTCGGGGGTCCGCCAAATAAAAATGTGATTCACATTTTAAATAAAAAATAAAATCTTCACATTTTCATAGAGTCATTTATATTTTCCAACGGGGCTATACATTTGGGTGAGGTTTCTTTCTCGCCTAAGTAGCCTCGTTTCACTGCCAAAAATAAAATTCAACCATCTAGTGTTCAGCGAAATAACAACACAATGTCAAATACAGGTAGCCTAGTTGAATAATTAACATCCAATCACATTAACCGTTACTCTCTCACAGGAATTCCACTAACGGTCCGTATATAGCCAAACTCATTCCGTTTGCTCGAAAATTGATAAATGGTTTTAAAAAAAAGGAATCCCGCGTCCATAGAGACACATACCAGCTCTACTAGTAGTACTGCTACAACCAGCAGTACTACACATGCACCTGTCGACAATACAAGTTGTTCTGCTTCCATGAGCACATCCAATGCTAGCATCAGTAATTCTACATTTGTGGTTAGCCCCGCTAGCATGGACACTGACAGTTGTGAATCTGATGCAGCTGAAGAGCTACTGTCCCCTTACACGGGAACACACCGAACAACAGACAGGGATGTTGGACCATCGAAGAGGCGCAAATATGATGAGAACTACATTGATTTGGGGTTCACTTATATTGGGAGTAGTGCCTTGCCACAGTGTGTTATAAGTGCAAAAGTACTATCTCACAACTCAATGAAACCTTCACTCTTGCGCAAACATTTGGAAACAAAACATGGCAATTTGAAAAATAAGCCACAGGAGTTTTTGGCGCAATAATTAAGATGACCTTTGGGTAGTAAGACTTGTATAAAAGCAACAGATAACATTAATAAGAAGGGGCTAGAAGCATCTTATATGGTAAGTGGCTAGGACAGGCAAGCCCCATGCTATTGTGGAAGGCTTCATTCTTCCTGGCTGGGACAATGCTGGGGGAAAGGCCAAAAAAACAATACAGACAATGCCTTCATCAAACAACAGTTTCATGACAGATCAGTGACAAGATCAGTGACATGGCAGGAGATGTTTTTAAACAATTACTGCTTTGCATACCAGCCAGTGAATTCTATGCGTTACCACTGCATGAGTCAACAGACTTGGCGGGCCTGGCACAGCTCCTGGTATATGTTACGTTTACGGGGGGTCAATTAAGGAAGATATCCTCTTCTGGAAACCAGGACAACAGGAAAGGATATTTTTAAAGAACTGGACAGCTTTGGACAGCATCAAATGGACTTTGGTGGTCAAGATGTGTTGGTATCTGTACTGATGGCGCAAAAACCATGACAGGGAGACATAGTGGAGTTGTAACACGCATGCAAGCAGTTGCTCCCGACGCCACTTGGGTCCACTGCAGCATCCACCGAGAGGCTCTTGCTGCCAAGGGAATGACTAACAGCTTGAAAGACGTTTTGGACACCACTGAAAATGGTTAACTTTGTTAAAGCAAGGCCCCTGAACTCTCGTGTATTTTCTGCACTATGCATTGATATGGGCAAAGACCATGTAACGCTTTTACAACATACAGAAGTGCGCTGGTTATCAAGGGGCAAAGTATTGACATATTTTTTTTAATTGAGAGAAGGGCTTAAAGTTTTCTTTAATGACCATAATTTTCACTCGTCTGACCACTTGCATGATGACGAGTTTCTGACACGACTGACCTATCTGGGTGATGTTTTTTCTCGCCTGAATGATCTGAATCTAGGATTACAGGGAGTAATATGTCAAGCCACTGCCTGTACTGTACATGTCAATGTTGTTCTTCTCAATGACCAAGACATTACAATTCTGCATTGAAACATTGTAAAGAGCATTGCATCTTACTTATTGTGAACTTGATGCCACGGCCTGCCTCCAAAATGCTAGATAGTCGGTCCGTGCCAGTGGGAGGGCTTTTTTAACTCTATATCCCATCTGGCATACCCCAAGTGTACAGATTATTCCAAGCTTCTACCAGTGATCTAGAAATCTGCTTTCTTGAATATCAACAATGTAAACAAACAAGGCACAGCTATAAGCAGGAGCAGGACCGTTATTTAATTGTTGAATCACAGATATACAGTACATTTTAATAGTTACCTAAAAATAAAATTATATATACTATACTTCTGGTTGAATAAGGCTTGTACTCCTTGCACCCTAGCCTTGTCAAACCCTTAAACTGACTGTGAAGCTGCAGGCTTGCCTAGATGTAACAATAAAAGAGGCCCAGTGCTGTATGAGTGTGTTTAAAAGCATTATAAATGTACAGATGTAGGAGTCAGTTTGCTACAGCAGGAAAATAATTGTGCAGTAACAGGAAATATGAATTGTTATGTAGATTATAATACATTTACATGTTGTTGTTTTTTTACATCTTCTCTCCTTGTTCGGGTGGCATTCGGCAGTCGACGTCACCGGCTTTCTAGTCGCTACCGATCCATGTTTCATTTTCGTTTGGTTTTGTCTTCATTATACACACCTGATTTCTATTACATTAATTATGTTCCTCATTTAACCCTCTGGCTTCCCTCTCTGTTTTCTGCGTTATTGTTTATCATGTGGGTTCGTGTTCTTGTGCTTTGGATTTTTGTGTTTTCCGTGTTGGAATATTTTTCTTCATTTTTGAAGAACTGTCGGACTATACTCATCTCTGTGTCCTGTGCCTGACTCTACCTCTCCATTCACCAACACCCTCACATCCTGGCCCTCAACAAATTCCTTTCTCCTCCCAGATGACCTTCCAACTCGATAACAAAACATTATGTAAAAATAGACAAGATAAATAATAAATTAAATTAGATGTCAAAACAAATACAGTATCTAAAAATATTTATAGAAAAAGACTGCAAACCATAAGAAAAATGCCTGTTCTTTGTATCTTAAATCTGTAACTCAAATCTAACTCCAACTATCAAATCCAAATCCATTATTTTTTTGAGGTAAAAGTTTCAAAATGTCATGACTTACTATTGTGACCCTATATATTGCCACCGTTGATTTCAACCTTCTTCAGTAAACTTAGACTTTTAATGCCTTCAGGATCTCTTTCAACTCCTGATCTCCTGCCAGTAGTTTGCCTGCCTCCTCACTGTAATGGGGTTTTGTGTCAGGTGGTAATGCCTGCAATTTAACCTGTGTACCTTCCATAACTCCTGACATACAACAGAAAACATGACAATATCAGTGACATTGTTTTATCTATCTATTGTTTTATTTATCTATTCTATCAGGGCATTACAACAACATAACATTTACTTGTTGAAACAATGTAAAAAATATGTGTCAGATGGAGACAGTAGACTTTAGAATTTGTTGTTACACCCCCAAAAGTTCTGAAGGGAAACCCTGTGATAATTCATCTAAATATAATAATTAACCTACATCAAAGACACACTGATTGAGAAATGTATACAGTCCACAATACCTGAATGCCCGCCTTGCTTTTGCAATTTAACAGGTAATTAAAGCCAAACCTGACCTCCCGGGTGGCGCCGCACTACTGTATCACAACCGGCTGTGATCTGAAGGCCCATAGGGCGGCGCACAATTGGCCCAGTGTCGTCCGGGTTAGGGGAGGGTTTAGCCGGGGGGGCTTTACTCTTTTACTCCTTGTGGTGGGCCGGGCTTTTGCAGGTTGACCTCGGTCGTCAGTTGAAGGGTGTTTCCTCCGACACATTGGTGCGGCTGGCTTACGGGTTAAGCAGGCGGGTGTTAAAAAGCGCTGTTTGGCGGGTCATGTTTTGGAGGATGCATGACTTGACATTCACCTCCCGAGCCTGTTGGGGAGTTGTAGCGATGAGACAAGATTGAAAAAGGGGGTAAAATACCAAAAAAGTGCCAAACCTGCACAAACTTTTTGCTTTATGGTGGTCTCTCATAAACAGTTTGTAAGCTGACACATAAACAGTTTTGTAGAGCTTCGTTTTATGAGGGACAGCTTGACCCTGGGCCAATTTTCTTCTTTCATTCCCTAACCAATTCTAGAGGAAACATTAGGAAGGCAACACAATAGTAAAGAATACTGCATCACATTGTAATTGTACGTAATACTTTATTAAAAGGTTAGACAAAAATATTGCTCCACAAACTCAGCTTTTTATCTTGCAGATGATTGAAAAAGGAGCCCTTCTATACAACGAAGGATCTATATTGAATCCAATAGCCCGACAACAATGGATGAAGGAATACTTCCTTGTTCCATAGCGGCATTTGTTTTGGGAATAATGGCACACGTAACACATCACAGGACATTCAACACTTCACTTAAATACAACATAACTATCACAGAAAGTATACTGTAAGTGGTGGGTTACGGTTTAGTCATCCTGGATTTAGGAACCTGATGTTGGTTGATATGAATGACTTGAGTGCCCTGTTTGTTCTACAGAGTGGGGATTTGAACCTTCGACCTGACAGCAGCCGTTAGTACTGGTCATACAGTGGGTGTGTCTTAGTAAAATTGTTTGGATTTATGGATGGTTCTTCATTCCTAGAGTGATGGGATGCTTTGAGACTTGACCCTGCCAAACCATGCCACTCAAGGAAGCAGGTTAGGATGCTTTCAATGAATGTCTTATATAAAAGGGGAATCATCAGTAAGGCCACAGGAAGTAGTCCTAAACCAAATGTTTTGCCCAGAACCCAGGTAGATATTACAAAAACACAGAACCATTTCTTATGTTCACAGAATATAAAACAGAACATTAATGACCCTCACCACCACCACACTCTCTGACAGTCCAGTTCAGGTGGCTGCCTCAGCCAGCAGAGGCAACCCTCTCCTGGTCATTCCCTGGTCAAATAAGGCTTTCAAAACCTCTCTTTGATCAGGAAAAATGTACGATCTTCTTTGTCCTAAGAACAGAAGGACACTTGTTAAGACATATCCTAATCCAATGTCATAAATGGATCAGTGTACTTACCACAGACTTCATATGAGAAGTGGGCCATAATCAGCTAAGAAATCACTAAGGCATAATACAAGATGACGCGCAAGGTAAACCCCATAGTAGATGATACTGACTTCACATTATTCATATCCAGGATGCAATAAGGCATGTTACAGTATAAGCTTTGTGCCTTTAGCCATGAACACACTAAGAACCTACTCCACTGATTATTGCTGGGACTTACTAGTGAGGCTGTTTCCATGATATGTCGGCTGATGCGGTACACTATTGTCATGTTACTGTGTGGTAATTGTAATGTTGATTTTGCTTCTGTTTCCAAATCATTGTCTAACAATGGGCTGTAAAATCAGAACAAGCTTAACCAAGAACATATACATGTACCAGGAATTTGACCTGGTGACATGGTGCTGATATACATATTACAAAATGCTCATGTATCCAAGGATACTGTGCTGGAGTATGGTGATGTTCAGCTTGTCAGTTAGAGAAAGAGCTTGAGCGAGTTATCTTGCCACCCTGCTCCCCAGCTCTACCCTCACGTTGTTTGGCCGTGGATGCTGACTTTAATGCCATGTAGATAGGAAGCCATCATTTTACTCCTCAAAGACATGAGTGATCCATCACACCCCTTTCACGACCTCCCTCCACTCAGCGTCACGCCCTGGCCATAGAGGTAATTTCCTTCCAACAGCCGTTACACTCAGAGAGCACTGACAGTTGATATCTTCTCAGTTCTACCTGCTAGGACAAAGCCATTCCCACTATGTCCTACATTATGCTATCAGACTTTGCACATCGTCATCTGCACATCTATCACTCCAGTGTTAATCTGCTAAATTGTAATGACTTTGCTACTATGGCCTATTTATTGCCTTACCTCTTCATGCCATTTGCCCACATTGTATATAGACTTTTTTTTCTATTGTGTTATTGACTGTACGCTTGTTTATTCCATGTTTAACTCTGTTGTTGTTTGTGTCGCACTGCTTTGCTTTATCTTGACCAGGTCGCAGTTGTAAATGAGAACTTGGCGAAATAAAAAATAAAACGACTCTATACTGGTAGAGATACATGTCTACATGATTCTATGATATATTCAAATACATTTGTATTGGTTGCATACACATATTTAGCAGATGTTATTGCGAGTGTAGTGAAATGTTTCGCAACAGTGCTACAGCAGCTAACAATACACACAAATCTAGAAGCAAAAGAATGGAATTAAGAAATCTATAAATATTAGGATGCGCATTGTCGGAGTGGCATTGACTAGAATACAGTGTATACATATGAAATGAGTAAAACAGTATGTAAACATTAAAGCGACCAGTGATTCCATGATATGTACATAGGGCAGCAGCCTCTACGGTGTAGGGTTGAGTAACTGGGTAGTAGTCGACTAGTGAAAGTCACTAAGTTCAGGGTACTGGGTAGTGATGGCTAATTAACAATCTGATGGCCTTGAGATAGAAGCTGTTTTCCAGTCTCTAGGTCCCAGTTTTGATGCACCTGTACTGACCTCGCCTTCTGGATGATAGCGGAGTGAACAGGCCGTGGCTCTGGTGGTTGATGTCCTTGATGATCTTTTTGGCTTTCCTGTGACATCGGGTGCTGAAGGTGGAATGGAGGGCAGGCAGTGTGTCCCCGGTGATGCGTTTGGCAGACCGCACCATCCTCTGGAGAGCCCTGCGGTTGTGGGCGGTGCAGTTGCCGTACCAGGCGGTGATATCTGTAAAAGTTTGTGAGGGTCTTAGGGGCCAAGAGTAATTTCTTCAGCCTCCTGAGGTTGAAGAGGCGCTGTTGCGCCTTCTTCGCCACACTGTCTATGAGGGTGGACCATTTTAGATTGTCAGTGATGTGTACGCAGAGGAACTTGAAGCTTTTCACCATCTCCACTGCGGTCTCATCGATGGAGGCGTGCTCCCTCTGCTGTCTCCTGAAGTCCACTATCAGCTCTTTTGTTTTGTTGACATTGAGGGAGAGGTTATTTTCCTGGCACAGCTGTATAATGTCAGTTTTTCAATTTATTTTTACTGTTCTATATTATATTGTCTCTTGTAATTCAAGAGTAAATGCTATTCACACTGTGCCCTAAAATGTTCTACTTGTCTACTAATAAATTCAAACTCAAACCTTGTGAGAGTTTTTTTCTATCATGCTGTACCAAAAGCAATTGCCACCAACTCTGATTGTGTGGCAGTAAAGAGTCTTGCTGCGACCAGCGTAACAGACCAATCTAAAGACACTACACACAGATGAAATGGGAGACCACGACCAGTACATAATTGCTTTTGATCTTTCCTGTGAGCAGTGGCAGTCTTTCTGAATTCATAAAGTAGAATCTTGGTCGGCCATTGGTCAACGACCAATTAGTGAGACTGCTCTCTACACAAAAACAAAACTGAAACTATAGAAGTGCAAATGAGCCGTTGTGGGGCAGTCAGCCCACAAAAGCCTGGGACTTGGTTGGAGGCAGTACAGGGTCGTATTCAATAGGCACCAAACAGAATGAAAATGGACTGAAACTGCAAGGGACTACCTGAACTTGTCCTATAAGAAACGCTTGTTTTTAGTTTTACATTGAAAAAGGAAATTCTGCTGTGGTCCGCACCAATAAACACGACCTTGTACTTACATAGATGTCAACAGATCTACCTAACTCTCATCCTGGAGATCTACCATCCTGTTGGTATTCAGACCAACCTTAACCTAACATATCTGATTCAACTAGTTGAGGGTCATGTTCCAGGCCCTAACCAAATTGCAGATAATGCATTGTATCAACCAATAGTTGCATAGCACGTCATGTGCATGCCACGCCATTGGCAGTCGGGCATTAGATTGCTACACCGCTCCACTATATCACATGGGTGCCATTCCTGCCTGACTACATTGCAGACAGCTGCCAGATCTCACAAAGCTTGGATAGGTGTTTAACATATCAGCTAACCACATCATATGATATAGGAATGTAATGCCCGACAGTCGATGACGTGGCGCACAACCATTGCTTGGTGCAATGCAACGTCTTCAACGTAATCAGGCAGGAACAACACCAGTATGTGGCTAGGTGATCTGTTCAACACTAGCCTTGCGTGGCCATCCTTCCAAATCTTGTTTTAGAAGTCTGGAGAAATCCAGTACAGGATTCTGGGTTTGAATGGGATTGTAGGATTTTGTTCAGACCCTTATCTAGTGCACCTAACTAACTGGTTGACAAGTTGAATACAAGTAGATGCCAATAAATCTTTAAATAATCTGAACCAATTATGTTAATCTGGCATGTTATCTATCCGTTGTAATACACCCAGAAATTATGAAGCAATGAAGATCAACTGGAACACCCCCGTGAAGATCTGCGATTCGCCCACAGGCCAGCAACGCAACCGCAGCCTAGCAATGTCAGTAAAGCTGTGTCAGTGTCAGAAAAGCCAGCTGGGCCACGAGTTGCCGGAGCTCGTTCAGAGATCACGTTTAAAACTACCCTTTAAATGTTTTTATTAATTTTGGAGCTGCAAATGCAATGCTCACTTATAATTTATGAATTACCATTTAACTTCCTATAGCGGGCAAGGGAGTTGTGGTTGTCGGCCATGCTGGAATTGTGATCTTGCGTTATTGTGTCATTGTCTGTACAGTACAGCTACACCACGATATGAAACAATGATTTTAACTTTCTGACCAACTATTGGGTCAGGGGCGCCCCATTTTCTGATTGATATTGCTTGATTTCTGATGATAGTTGTCAATTATATTGACGGATTGGAATTGTATGGGCTGGTTCTGAACACTTCCAAAACAAAGGTCACGTCGTTTGGTAAGAAGAATGCCCCTCTCCTCTCCGGTGTGATTACTACCTCCTGAGGGTTTAGTGCTTGAGGTAGTCACCTCATACAAGTACTTGGGAGTGTGGCTAGACGGTACACTGTCCTTCTCTCAGCACAAGTTAAATCTAGATTTGGTTTCCTCTATCGTAATCGCTCCTCTTTCACCCCAGCTGCCAAACTAACCCTGATTCAGATGACCATCCTACCCATGCTAGATTACGGAGACGTCATTTATGGACCGGCAGGTAAGGTTGCTCTCGAACGGCTAGATGTTCTTCACCATTCGGCCATCAGATTTGCCACCAATTCTCCTTATAGGACACTGCACTCTATACTCCTCTGTAAACTGGCCATCTCTGTATACCCGTCGCAAGACCCACTGTTGATGTTTATTTATAAAACCCTCTTAGACCTCAGTCCCCCCTATCTGAGATACCTACTGCAGCCCTCATCCTCTACATACAACACCCTTTCTGCCAGTCACATTCTGTTAAAGGTCCCAAAAAGCACACACATCCCTGGGTCGCTCCTCTTTTCAGTTCGCTGCAGCTAGCGACAGGAACAAGCTGCAAAAAACACTCAAACTGGACAGTTTTATCTCCAGCTCTTCATTCAAAGACTCAATCATATACACTCTTACTGACAGTTGTGGCTGCTTCACTTGATGCATTGTTGTCTCTACCTTGACCTTTGTGCTGTTGTCTGTGCCCAATAATGTTTGTACCATGTTTTGTGCTGCTGCCATGTTATGTTGCTACCATGTTGTTGTCATGTGTTGCTGCCATGCTATGTTGTTGTCTTAGGTCTATCTTTATGTAGTGTCGTGGTGTCTCTCTTGTCATGATGTCTGTTTTGTTCTATATTTTTTTTTTCTATTTTTGGTGGTAGAAAAAAAACGGCGGTTATTTTCTTTGTATTTTCTTATACCAGATCTATTGTGTTATATTCTCCTACATTCAATTCACATTTCCACAAACTTCAAAGTGTTTCCTTTCAAATGGTACCAAGAATATGCATATCCTTGGTTCAGGGCCTGAGCTACAGGCAGTTAGATTTGGGTATGTCATTTAGGTGACATTTAAAAAAAAAAAGGGGCTATCCCTTCAACACACTTGGCAGAGAAGTAATGTAAAAGTCATTAAGTTTATTTGCCATCGTCTGTTGTTGTTTTCTGGTGGGAGTCCTATTAGTGATGGATTTTATTGTTAACCCTTGTCATTCCTTAAATACTATCCACTCTAAGCTGGTTTGCTGCCCAATTCTACAACAGTAATTATAATTATTTGTAATAAATGAAAAACGGGTAGACTTAACTAATGTCAAAATTACCTTTATTTTAATATTTCGGCTATGTGCCCCACACACACACACAACAACAATGACGCCCATCTTTTACAGCAGTTGCTTCTCAAAATGTGTACGTGGGAATAAAGTTTGACAAACCAGAAAAAAGGGGGGAGGTCAAGACATTCTTCTAAGAATCACCAGGGACCTCACAATAACATATCACAATATTTAGGTACCGATACGATATGTATTGCGATTCAATACAGGGATTTGATGTTCAAAACATTTTTCTCACTTTATGTCTGCCACATCGGGACAAGAGAGACCCATGAGAAAACAAGTTTTGATCAGTCATGGTAATGCAAGAAACATCGCATAGAAGGCCTCTTTCATGATTTCTTTCTGGCTTTCATTATTGTCATGATGCCATGCCAAGCTACAATTTGTACATTGTATTGGCAGAAATGTCAAGTGTACGAAAAGAGGTCTGTGAAGAGTGGTGGGTTCCTTTAGGATTCAGATTAGGCGTAGATGCTTGTAATGTGCAACTGGTTTAGTCAGGATGATAACACTGACATAACATCATGACACCCCTCCAAGTCAACATCTACAGTACCTCCTCCTGTATACTCCAGATGCCATTCTGTTTGGGGTGTACCTTGTTAGATGAATATCTCATATTAAAATGCCCTCTTTCTGTCTTTCATCATTGTCCTACATGACAAGTTTGAATGCTTTTCATGTTGGAAACCATCTAACCAGGCTAAACATTTATGAGTGATTTTGAGAGTCCATCTATCATTACTTGTGCCATTCGTTTTCATGAGAATAGCGATGAAATGATATTATATTGAGCCAAACACAAGTTTATTGTCATCATCTGATGATCGTCAAATAGATGCTATGATAATATAAAATAGATGCTATAATAATCAAAGATAGATTTATTGGTAAATGAAAAACCGGTAGGGTGTTTGCTGCCCAATTACACAACAGTAATTATAATTATTATTATTTGTAATAAATGAAAAACTGGTAAAAGACTAATAACTGATGTCAAAATGAATGTTATTTTAATAATTAGGCTATAAGTGAGGTGTTCATTCTGTGTTTTGTTAATATTCAAATGACACAGGATGATTCTCTATCAAGAACATAGTGCCTTTTAGCTCTCCAAGTCTTGTCTCACATGGTCGGTAACTGACCCAATAAAAACGTGTTAAGAAACTAAAAAAAACACTTTCAATCAAAACCTGCTAACCAATTACAGAGCGCTGGTGTACCGCCTATGGATGTTGAGCCTCCTACTTCTGTTGACACGCCCACTTTCAGACACTTCCGTTTGCATTTACCCATACTTGAAATCTTGCACTAAACAAAGTACCTTTCCATAAGTTTGGAGAGCATTTCCCCTAACCCTAACCCTCTCTTTTCCTAACCTTAACCCAGTCTCCTAACCGGCTACGTTAATTATCCTAGCCTGCTGCGTAAGTTTTCGTAGTTGCGTTTATAGCGAAAGTGATAAATTGCACTAGTCAAACGAATACCCATCACTCCTGTGTTCTAATGGCACGTAGTGTTAGATAATCCAAATGTATCATTTGAAAAGTCTAATTGATCATTAGAAAACCCTTTTGCAATTATGTTAGCACAGCTGAAAACTGTAGTCCTGCTTAAAGAAGCAATGAAACTGATCTTCTTTAGAGTAGTTGAGTATCTGGAGCAACAGCATTTGTGGGATCGATTACAAGCTCAAAATGGCCAGAAACAAATAACTTTCTTCTGAAACTCGTCAGTCTCTTCTTGTTCTGAGAAATGAAGGCTATTCCATGCGAGATATTGCCAAGAAACTGAAGATCTCATACAATGCTGTGTACTACTCCCTCCACAGAACAGCGCAAACTGGCCCTAATCAGAATAGAAAGAGGAGTGGGAGGCCACATTGCACAACTAAGCACAACTAAGTACATTAGAGTGTCTAGTTTGAGAAACAGATGCCTCACAAGTCCTCAACTGGCAGCTTCATTAAATAGTACCCGCAAAACACCAGTCTCAACGTCAACAGTGAAGAGGCGACTGGCCTTCTAAACACAGTTGCAAAGAAAAAGCCATATCTCAGACTGGCCAATAAAAAGAAAAGATTAAGATGGGCAAAAGAATACAGCCACTGGACAGAGGAAGATTGGAAAAAAAGTGTTATGGACAGACTAATCTAAATTTGAAGTGTTCAGATCACAAAGAAGAACATGAAAAGATGCTGGAGGAGTGCTTGACACCATCTGTCAAGCATGGTGGAGACAATGCGATGGTCTGGGGGTGCTTTGGTGGTGGTAAAGTGAGAGATTTGTACAGGGAAAAGGGGACCTTGAAGAAGAAAGGCTATCACTCCATTTTGCAACGCCATGCCATACCCTGTGGACGGCACTTAATTGGAGCCAATTTCCTCCTACAACAGGACAATGACCCAAAGCACAGCTCCAAACTATGCAATACCTATTTGGGAAGAAACAGTCAGCTGGTATTCTGTCTATAATGGAGTAGCCAGCCCAGTCACCGGATCTCAACCTTATTGAGCTGTTGTGGGAGCAGCTTGACCGTATGGTATGTAAGAAGTGCCCATCAAGCCAATCCAATTTGTGGGAGGTGCTTCAGGAAGCATGGGGTGAAATCTCTTCAGATTATCTCAACAAATTGACAACTAGGATGCCTAAAGTCTGCAAGGTTGTAATTGCTGCAAATTGAGGATTCTTTGACGAAAACAAAGTTTGAAGGACACAATTATTATTCCAATTCAAAAATCATTATTTATAGCCTTGTCAACGTCTTGACTATATTTCCTATTCATATTCATGTATGTTTTCATGGAAAACAAGGACATTTCTAAGTGTCCCCAAACTTTTGAACAGTACTGTATATATATATATTTAACTGATCTGCTGCCGGCTTTTAGGCAGTGAGCAGGTTGTTACTGAGTGACTGGGTGAGTGAATGAATGTTGGGGAGGGCCAAAGAGGTGGGTGCGTTGAGAGCACTGGTTGAGAGTGCTGCAACAGAGGCAGCTGAGTCAAGGAGCCAGAACACATCGCGCGCACAACGTGACAAAGTTTTACCAGTTGTAGGTCGGCTATTTAGATTGGTCGAGACACCCTTTTTCCATAAAACATATTAACGCGCTAGAACTGATATAACTGAGACAAGGCATTGGAAAATGTCTTTAGGCGCACTAGATCTCTTTAGATAAATTCGCTCAGAGGTGGTTTGAAGTAAACGTCTACCTTTCTTATGGATACCGTATCAAGGGTTTTACTCATGCTCAGTTCTAGGGTCTAGTTTTAGGTTCTGGAGCGCTATGGAAGTTATGGAACTCCGTCGCGTGCTTCTGTTATGGGAAAAAGTTCACAATGCAAATGACATTAAATGTGGAGAATGATAGGCTACATTTGCATCTGTTGGCCATCAAGTGGGCTATGAATTTCTATGCCATTGTAGGCTACTGTAGCCTACCATTTGATACAGTATAATAGAGATTCTGAATTGATGATATCACTGGAATCATTGCAAATCAATTTGTGCCACTTATTGCCTACCTGGAGCTGGCAAACGAATTTAATAACTTGCCTATAACTCATTTTTTGTTGTTGTAGCCTTGCGTTATTATGCAATTGTTAATGGCCATGTTTAGTTAATTAAATGGGAAGTTATCGATTGTGATCACGATCACAGCTCTATCGCGAATGTATCCTTCTCCACATTTAAATGTCAGTTTAATATTGGACTTTTCCATTAAATTAGATGTTGGCCTTCAGGGGCTACAGGCTACCTGCATCTAGCTCAGCAAACCATGGCAAAGTTTAATTGCAATTTTAGTCAGTAGCCTATGCCTATTGAAATAACAAGTCAATCTCGAAAATAGGCAATTTATTATGGTTTGTAGTCTTAAAATCTGGCACATAATGAAGGCACAACTGCCAGAAAATAGCCGTTCGTTTTTTGAGATCTTCTGTCCAACTTTTATCACTCAAACTCTCCTGTTGGATTTATCTATAGTTATGCAGATGCACCATTTTTTATTCATTTAATAAGCAATAAGTCACGAGGGGTTGTGGTATATGGCCAATATACATTCAAGGGCTGTTCTTACGCATATATTATGCGTTATTGCTATTATAAACTGGTTACCAACGTAATTAGAACAGTAAAAATAAATGGTTGAATAGCGGACTGTGTACCATGGGAATCACTTTTTACAATTCTAATTACATTGTTAACCAGTTTATAGCAATAAGGCTCCACAGGGGTTTGTGGTACATGTTGAAAGAACAGCCCTTAGCCGTGGTGTATTGGCCATATACCACACCTCATAGGGCCTTATTGTTACATCGATATCCATTGATGGAAAATGATCTGGAGAGTTTAATAAGGTCGATTTATCTTTTCTCTTTCGAAATATTCTTAAACTTAAAAAAAAATATTATTTCGATGGAAAACCGAATTGTACTTCTTTAAAAATGGCGTAGACATTCCTTCTTAATTAGCTCGATAACGTTAAGAAAAAGGGTTTAATGGATGAACCTGGAAACTCCCAATGCTGCCAAACTATTTTGGGGGGGATTTTTCAGGCTTTGTGGGCGGGTTTTCCGGGGTTATTGGCCTAGCCCTAGAGTTTCCCTGGACTTGGCAACACCGCTTCCCGGTCGTAGCTGTGTTGAAGTGACGTGAACATAGTTTTTCTCAATTGCACGTAGGTTTCGCTATAATGCTAGTCACAATGTAGTGATGTATAAGGTTATGTTGCCGTCGCATATAGCTCACTGATCGAGTAAAATGTGTGTGAAATGTGTTTTGTCGTTTTGGGCACTCTGTCAAGTCATCAAACAAGGTAAAACACTTTTTTCTCCCTTGGATTATTCCTCACTCTTTATTTTCGATTTGAAGGCTAGGCTACTCTTATTCATGTTTGTGAGTAGCTAGTAAGCGGGCTATGACTTCCTTATCTATCATAAAATCATGAAAATGTTATTTTACTAGCTATAAATGCCAATAGACATTCCTGGAGGTATTAGACTTCATGTAGCAGACAATACCAACACTGCAACACTGTTTTGGGGAGATGGGATCATTTTTCTTGTGTTAAAGGCACATTTTAGCAAGGATGGTGAATTACAGGTCAGAACATATCACAGAACGTTATGCCACTTCTCCTGATCATGTGACCAGAGACACTGACACAGGCACTGATGAACATAGGCCTGTGGGTCTATCAAACAATATCCTGTTGGGTCTATCAAACAACTGATCCGTTACCATCCTGTTGGGTTTCTTGGTAGGTGCGTGTCTGGGTTCCGGGAAGGGAAGGAGCCATGAGCCTGTAGCCATGGGAACGGATCAGTTCACTTCACTCCTGATAAACTTGATACAATTGGAGCTGACCTGCTTTATTTCATGTCCAAGGCATTCTCTGCTACATCAGAAGGCCAGCACACTGGAAGAAGTGTGGTTTGGTTAGAAAGCTTGACCAACTGTATTTAAACTCATGTTTTCACCACCCCTCTCTCTCTAGCCCACCCAGCTGATTCCTGCAGCCCTGTAGTCCAGATCAAACCCCAGGCAGGATTCCTGATGGTTAACATTGTGAAAAACTGTCTTTGGGAGGAACATGGGGACCATTGTCATTACGTGGTCAACTACGGTAGAGAGGGGGAGAAGCTCAAAGTGAGTGGCATGGGTAGCCAGGCCTTTTATCCAACACAGCACCGAAACACCTAATTCATCCAAGGTCTTGGCAATTATTTGGCAGGATATTTGGTATTTTAGTGCTGGAACAAAAAGCCTGCTCACCCTGCATCTCTGTAGGACTAGGTTTGGTGACAACCACTGCTGTAAGGTGATATGTGTGGTCAGAGATGAGTTGATGTGCCTTTCTCTACTCTTGTTTTACCAGGAGTATGTCTCCAAATCCCCTGAGACCCTCCGAGGTCTGGAGATTGGGGGGAGGTACTGTGTACAGGTCCGCTATGTCTGTTACCACAACCCCTTTGGAACCTCTAGCCCCCTACAGTGTGTATCCATCCCAGAGTCAGGTGAGGCTCAACCAGTTTTTCTTTGTACAAATTGACTTGCCGTTACCATAATCTTATCCTCTGTTAACACTTCACCTAGTAACTAATCATGCCACCTTTCTCTCTTGCTCTTTCTTTATCTTCCTGTACAGAAAGGACAAGGCATATTAGGATTGTGGCTATCAGTGTGACCCTTACCATCCTGTTGGGATTCTTGGTAGTGGGCCTTGCGTTCATCTACAGGCACCATGAGAAAATTAAACAGTTCCTTCAACCCCCACTACAGCTACCAGACCACTATCGTGAGGTATGTCTATGTCCTGTGAAACAAAATGTTTCATGTGAGAACAGGATCTGGTCATCAGGGTATATGTAAACTCAGCAAAAAAAAGAAATGTCCTCTCACTGTCAACTGCGTTTATTTTCAGCAAACGTAACATGTGTAAATATTTGTATGAACAAAACAAGATTCAACAACTGAGACATAAACTGAACAAGTTCCACAGACATGTGACTAATAGAAATGGAATAATGTGTCCCTGAACAAATGGGTCAAAATCAAAACTAAGTCAGTATCTGGTGTGGCCACCAGCTGCATTAAGTACTGCAGTGCATCTCCTCCTCATGGACTGCACCAGATTTGCCTGTTCTTGCTGTGAGATGTTACCCCACTCTTCCACCAAGGTACCTGCGAGTTCCCGGACATTTCTGGGGGGAATTGCCCTAGCCCTCACCCTCCGATACAACAGGTCCCAGACATGCTCAATGGGATTGAGATCCGGGCTCTTCGCTGGCCATGGCAGAACACTGACATTCCTGTCTTGCAGGAAATCCCGCACAGAACGAGCAGAATGGCTGGTGGCATTGTCATGCTGGAGGGTCATGTCAGGATGAGCCTGCAGGAAGGGCACCACATGAGGGAGGAGGATGTCTTCCCTGTAACGCACAGCATTGAGATTGCCTGCAATGACAACAATCTCAGTCCAATGATCCTGTGACATACCGCCCCAGACCATGACGAACCCACCACCTAATTGATCCCGCTCCAGAGTGCAGGCCTTGGTGTAACGCTTATTCCTTCGACGATAAACGCGAATCCGGCCATCACCCCTGGTGAGACAAAATCACGACTCGTCAGTGTAGAGCACTTTTTTGCCACTGGTCCAGCAACGGTGGATTTGTGCCCATAGGCAACGTTGTCCAGCCTCTCTCAGCTTATTGCGGACAGTCTGAGCACTGATGGAGGGATTGTGCGTTCCTGGTGTAACTCGGGCAGTTTTTGTTGCTATCCTGTACCTGTCCCGCAGGTGTGATGTTCGGATGTACCGATCCTGTGCAGGTGTTGGTACACGTGGTCTGCCACTGCGAGGACGATCAGCTGTCTGTCCTGTCTCCCTGTAGCTCTGCCTTAGGCGTCTCACAGTACGGACATTGCAATTTATTGCCTTGGCCACATCTGCGTTCACGCAGATGAGCAAGGACCCTGGGCATCTTTCTTTTGGTGTTTTTCAGAGTCAGTAGAAAGGCTTCTTTAGTGTCTTAAGTTTTCATAACTGTGACCTTAATTGCCTACCCTCTGTAAGCTGTTAGTGTCTTAACGACCGTTCCACAGGTGCATTAATTGTTTATGGTTCATTGAAAAAGCATGGGAGACAGTGTGTACAATGAATATTTGACGTTTTTTGGAGTTTTACAAATTATCTTTGAAAGACCGGGTCCTGAAATATATATTTTTTGCTGAGTTTATATATCTCAATATTCTTTCATTCCTCCCTCTCTAACACCTATTATTTAGTGTGAGACACCTATTAAATGGAACTCCCTGCTTAAATAAAATATATTACCTTGTCCGAGCCAGAATGTCCCATAGGGCAGGAGCCCGTCTCCTGTTTCTGTAGTGTGAGGCACCTTGATATACAGTGCCTTGCGAAAGTATTCGGCCCCCTTGAACTTTGCGACCTTTTGCCACATTTCAGGCTTCAAAGATATACAACTGTATTTTTTTGTGAAGAATCAACAACAAGTGGGACACAATCATGAAGTGGAATGACATTTATTGGATATTTCAAACTTTTTTAACAAATCAAAAACTGAAAAATTGGGCGTGCAAAATTATTCAGCCCCTTTACTTTCAGTGCAGCAAACTCTCTCCAGAAGTTCAGTGAGGATCTCTGAATGATCCAATGTTGACCTAAATGACTAATGATGATAAATACAATCCACCTGTGTGTAATCAAGTCTCCGTATAAATGCACCTGCACTGTGATAGTCTCAGAGGTCCGTCAAAAGCGCAGAGAGCATCATGAAGAACAAGGAACACACCAGGCAGGTCCGAGATACTGTTGTGAAGAAGTTTAAAGCCGGATTTGGATACAAAAAGATTTCCCAAGCTTTAAACATCCCAAGGAGCACTGTGCAAGCGATAATATTGAAATGGAAGGAGTATCAGACCACTGCAAATCTACCAAGACCTGCCATCCCTCTAAACTTTCAGCTCATACAAGGAGAAGACTGATCAGAGATGCAGCCAAGAGGCCCATGATCACTCTGGATGAACTGCAGAGATCTACAGCTGGGGTGGGAGACTCTGTCCATAGGACAACAATCAGTCGTATATTGCACAAATCTGGCCTTTATGGAAGAGTGGCAAGAAGAAAGCCATTTCTTAAAGATATCCATAAAAAGTGTTGTTTAAAGTTTGCCACAAGCCACCTGGGAGACACACCAAACGTGGAAGAAGGTGCTCTGGTCAGATGAAACCAAAATTGAACTTTTTGGCAACAATGCAAAACGTTATGTTTGGCGTAAAAGCAGCACAGCTGAACACACCATCCCCACTGTCAAACATGGTGGTGGCAGCATCATGGTTTGGGCCTGCTTTTCTTCAGCAGGGACAGGGAAGATGGTTAAAATTGATGGGAAGATGGATGGAGCCAAATACAGGACCATTCTGGAAGAAAACCTGATGGAGTCTGCAAAAGACCTGAGACTGGGACGGAGATTTGTCTTCCAACAAGACAATTATCCAAAACATAAAGCAAAATCTACAATGGAATGGTTCAAAAATAAACATATCCAGGTGTTAGAATGGCCAAGTCAAAGTCCAGACCTGAATCCAATCGAGAATCTGTGGAAAGAACTGAAAACTGCTGTTCACAAATGCTCTCCATCCAACCTCACTGAGCTCGAGCTGTTTTGCAAGGAGGAATGGGAAAAAATGTCAGTCTCTCGATGTGCAAAACTGATAGAGACATACCCCAAGCGACTTACAGCTGTAATCGCAGCAAAAGGTGGCGCTACAAAGTATTAACTTAAGGGGGCTGAATAATTTTGCACGCCCAATTTTTCAGTTTTTGATTTGTTAAAAAAGTTTGAAATATAATGTCCTTCCACTTCATGATTGTGTCCCACTTGTTGTTGATTCTTCACAAAAAAATACAGTTTTATATCTTCATGTTTGAAGCCTGAAATGTGGCAAAAGGTCGCAAAGTTCAAGGGGGCCGAATACTTTCGCAAGGCACTGTACAAGTATATATTTTTTTCTATTTAACTAGGCAAGTCAGTTAAGAACAAATTCTTATTTACAAAGACGGCCTACCAGAAGGCAAAGGCCTTCTGCGGGGATGGGGACTGGGATTTAAAAAATATATATATGACAAAACACACATCACGACAAGAGAGACACCACAACACTACATGAGAGACCTAAGACAACATAGCATGGCAGCAACACATGAGAACACAGCATGGTAGCAACACATGACAACATCGTAGCAGCCCAAAACATGGTACAATTATTATTGGGCACAGAGAACAGCACAAATGGAAAGAAGGTAGAGGCAACAATACATCACACGAAGCAGCCACAACTGTCAGTGAGTGTCCATGGGCTAAACTCTAACAACTTTCATGATTGGTTCATTTTCCAGTACCTATCAGGGGACTTCCCCCAGCAGGCCCTGTCCATCACAAGAACAACCAGGGCCTGTGAAGAAAGCCACGATCTCATCTCCATCGCCTGCTGTGAAGAGGACCAGTCTGACAGAGAACAGGACTAATTCACCTACTGAACTGGAGTCATCCTCTGGCCCTTTAGATCATTACCCGTGATCCATTGATCCTGTGACTTCAGACAAGACATGAGCCTTTCACACTCACTGGGATTTTAAGATGAACTTGATAGCGTCAGTAAGTGAACTGTAGTAGGCCTATGACTGTTTACACTCTGAAGCCCTTGCTTGCATCAGCTACAAACATTGCGTTTGATCAAACGATAACTATTTTACAAGAATCTGGGAACTTCTCTAGGCATGTTAGTATGCTCTGCTGCAGAGGACAGAGACAAGTGCATATGGCTCGCTAATTAGACCTACCCAGTAATGATTAATTTGATAATAACGTGTCATCAGGTCATCCAGCTTAAGACAGAACCACTTTATTAAAAAGTAATTTGACATGCGTCCTTGGGCCAGGACTTTCATGTAACATTTTGGCTGTTTAGTAATGGGATTACTATGTTCAACTGTGTATATCACACTATTTCTTCAGTTTTTTTTACTGAACATATTAGACAAGTACTAGTAGCAAGGTTAAGGCACATATTGTAATTTACTAATCAATTAAATTACAGTTTGAGGTACACATGGTCAAAAGTTGGCTGAGGGGCTGTATTAAAATGTGAAAACAGACATAGGACAAGTTCTTGAGATTTATCTATGCTTGCACTTTATATGAAAATTTACCTCTAGCAATATATTGATTGAATGTATTAACTTTTTTGTTGTGTTACTTTATGCTAAAACTGTTCAAGTCAAGGTGAAATTGGAAAAGTGTGTGTGTTACATTGACTTTTGTTTTTGACTCTAAAAATGAATATTCTACATTGATGTGAAAGTGCCAGGGCTTTGACCCACAAATTATTTGATACAGGGTTTAAATAAATGAACACAGCCATTTTGATATGTTGCCTCAATTTCTCTTCCTGTTTTCTAGCATGAACAAGCAAATGTAGACTAGAATAACTCAACCACATTCATCAACATACATACTCTTCCAAGAGGCAATTCAACATAGCGTGAAACATCCAAACTTTACATTTAAAATGTTTTTTTATTGAAGCAGATTATGTGACTATTTACTCCTCATCTGTCGTTAAATTTGAACAGAGGAAGTCAATGACCAAGAACAGAGAACTACTACAAAACGCTTGATGAATCGGTACCCCGTAACACTTCCCCTTTTCACAAATTGAAAGTGGTTCTTTTTGGGGGGTATAATAGCATATATATAACCCATTGAAACACTTCATAATGACCTTTCATTCACTGGTTGTAGCTCATTCACATCCAGATCGACAGATTCATGTCATTAGCATTGGATGCTTAGAAGACGACATGAAAATTTCAGATAAGTCAAAAGTCATCTGTGTTTACTTCTCTTGGAAGTCAAGAACCAACCAATCACGCTGCATCTGTCAATGCTACTCTAAAACTACTTTTTCCATAAGGATTTCACACCTAAATTTCCTTCTGTTAATTTTAGCTACATTGGGGACTGAGTTTTTTTTTTAAAATCAACTTCCTCCAGCTAGAGGAAGTTGATTTCAGCCCGTATCTGGTCAACTACTCACCACCAGACAAAAACATTATCTCCAGCTACCGAGCTCCAGTTTACAGACCTCGATCAGCCATATTCATCCACCTCTACTAATACTCAACACTGACCTGACGCCAAATCCTTATAATAATGCCTTCCAAATTTGTTCCCTTCCTAAAAATACATAGCTAGCACAGCCCTGGTGCTTCAGATTGACATGTATTTTTAAACAGGTGAAGAGGGTGAGAACCAGGGCAGTCTTACTCACATGGCTGCTAAATGGAACAGCTATCACACAAAAAGGATGAGGTAGTCGATAGCAACACTAGAAAAAGGAGCCACCTGTCTACTACCATACATGCTTGACCCTTTTCTTCAGCTATTGGCTTGAATATTGGCGTAAATGGTTATTACGGAGCTGATATGCCCCAGCATGCTTTGGGCTGGCTGATGCAAATTGCTATTGTGACATCATGCTCATACCCCTTCTTTATCTACTTAAGCATTTTTAAGATGCAGGATAGGCCCGCTATAGCACAATCTGTGGGGTAGTAGTGTGGTATACATAATAGTATTGGATTCAGATGCAGGATCTCACTGTACCTAAACTAGTACTATTTTGGATGGGAACTCGATATGTAGAAAACAGAAACATTGATTAAATGGGCGAAGGGAACTTTGCTATGATAACGACGACCGTTACAAGGTTACCTTTGTTCATATAAAGATACTTTGTCACTTTCTGAATGGAACGACAATAGAAAAAATGCTTCGGACCTCTAAAAAAAAAACTTCAAAAGACTTCAAAAATGACAAATCCTGAGACAGAACGACAGCTACCCCATTTAAAACAAACAGGAACTGATCGTAGTTTGAAGCAGACAAATTTCCCATAAACGCTTCGATATAATCCAGTGCATGTGATAAAAGTGATAGATAACAGCTTGCTAAAATATAATTTAGAGCAGATCAATCAAAAAACTTTGTTCCCAGTGATAACATGTGCTCTTAGAGGTCTCCACCTGTACCCAAATACCAGACACCCGTTCCCTGGACCATCCATAATTCTAAATATCTTAGTCGAATCTAATGGTCATGGGCATGTGTCAATTTTAAGTGACTTGACCGGTGGGACCCGTACAGATCTGAACGCGACTGCTGCAGGAGAGAGAAAATGAGAAATTGTATAATTTATGCTGCTGCTCTTGCTTTTCATAATATCGGCGCGTGAAGCATGTTGTTGTTGGCCAATCATAAGTCATCAATGCGGCAATAGGCTACAGTCATAGATCCTACGTGTGGCAAAAGTTAGGAGATATCTAATCAATGGAAGATGGAATTCAAAGTTAAAAATGTGAAGGATAGCTACAATGACCTCGAATCAACAGGTAGGCTGCTACTTAATATTTTGAATGGAGTTGTAGTTTAACTGCTTAGGATGAGAAAGAGCACGCAGCCTCAATTAGCCAGTTTGATGCAGTCAAGACAGGTACTACGTAATTAGTCTACTATAGCGCGAGACGGCTTGGTTGGTTGCGGTCTGTAGTCTCTCTCGCTCCTCCACCTCATCACTCGCTCACTCACAGTAGCCACGGCCCCTGCTAGAGCGGCACCTATCTCTCCCTCACGCTTTATCAGCTCCAGTTAATAAAGTAGCCTTTTCTGCTGCTTCCCTCACTCGGATCGGACCGGGTCTGGATTGATGGTCTATACGGAACGGGTCTCTATATTAAAAAAATATTTATGCATATCCAGTCCGGGTAGAAAATCCCCAGATCCAAACTTTTTGGACGGTGAAGGCCCTAGCTCTTACAATATATGTATTTACATAAATAAACAATCTTTGGGAGATGGTGAATCACTCGAGGGCAACACAATAATACTTCAGAGGTGCTCTGGAATATGGGGGGGATAAATATGAAAGAAATGTCATGATTACATTTGACAAAGTGTGAATTTTCCCACCGTCTATCAACATAGTGTTACGACACTGTAAAACTGTTTTAGTCAAAAGTATAAATCTAATGTCAAGTATGTGAATATGGCTGAACTTCAGGGCCCAGTTATGGATGATAAGCGGAGGAAAACAAATAGCCTATACTCGGCAGAGGCTAGTTTGACACAGTACATTACTCCAATGTCCATAGGTAGGCGTATAATGGTAATACATATGCCAATATGTAGATGAGAGCTGAGTAGTGTTAGTCAGTTGGCCTTGACTCTGCTAAAAACAACGATAGTACCCCAGCGAGTGAGTGTGTGTGTGTGTGTTGGGGAGATGGGGTAAGGGATGTACTATGCAGAGAGCTCTAAGCCCACAAATCCTCGGTTCGTCCAAACTTGTAGATCAGCGTGCTAGAAAAAAAAGAGAAAAACACATAAGCTTTTCACATTGTACTTTCACAAATTGTCCATAATATACATGCAGTAATCGTGGAATGATAGTTTTGGACAATCATTTTTGTGGTCCACTGTAGATTAGTTGGTAGAGCACGGCTCTTGCAACGGGTGGGTTTGATTCCCAGGACCACCCGTACGTAAAAAAAATAAAAATATGAACATGACTTAGTCGATTTGGATAAAAACGTCTGCTAAATGGCATATATTACTGATCTGGCCCAAAAAAAACTGCATCCTGATGAAAGGGCACTTAGTTACACTCATTTCCTGGTTTCCTCTGACAATAGAGTGATACGTAACACCAGACAAGGTCCATCAAACTACACTTTTAACGTCTTCGGCGTACTTACCTGAAAAATATCAAAGCATTCTGAAAGAACACTGCCAGTCCTGGATACACGTCTTTCTCTACAAAGAAAAAGGGGGGGGAGGGAGGAAAGAGAAAAAGGCCATTAGTATAAAAACGCATCACAGCAGGAACATTAGAAAAATGAAAGACGTTGGGGGGAAAAAATAATAGAGCTGGGCAGCACATAAAGACCAACTACTGAAACCCATTTCAACCCCAGGCTGATAGAAAAATACACATGGCTTACCGAAAACAAAAGACGTAACCAGCAGATAATACCTTCCTAGTCAAACCATTTCATCAAGAGCAGGGGAGAATCTCAGCCTCCTCCAACCTGACTAAAAGCCATATGGAATACGGAGGTAATGAGCTCTAAACATTGACTATACTCCCATACCACTACCTCTACCATCTGAATTAATGAGAGAGAGAGAGACTTTTCTATTCTGTAGCCAGTCCCAACAGGGTGAACAGGAGAGATAATGAAGGGTTGTACTGTTCAGGTGTAAGACTGTGACCAGAAATAATTACTGAAAAGGATGAAGTCAGGAAATATGGTGGCTGATGGCGGTGGTTGCTAACGTGGAATACTGAGGGAGAAGAAGAAGTGGGGGGTTGCAGAGCACAAGGGAGAGACTGCAAAAGATGAGTCAGTGTCATGGTGATTGAAACCAACCATCCACAGTGAATGTGGGCAAATGGGTTTCAGCTCTATCTCACTATCTGTGACAGGATGATGAGGTTGTGTTGTGTGTATCAGTGCATCAGATACAGGGGAAGAATCATCGCTACCAGCAATTAGAGAGTCAGGAGTACTGTGGCCAACCAACCAGTAATTACACCTCTCTGGACACACACAAGTCAGGAAAAGGGAGAAAGGTCATTCCGGCTGGACTTTGAGGGGCTTTGTAAAAGGGGCGGCAGGGTATCCTAGTGGCTAGAGCGTTGGACTAATAACCGGAAGGTTGCAAGTTCAAACCCCCGAGCTGACAAGGTACAAATCTGTCATTCTGCCCCTGAACGGCCTAGGAACCCACTGTTCCTAGGCCGTCATTGAAAATAAGAATTTGTTCTTAACTGACTTGCCTAGTTAAATCAAGGTAAAATAAATAAAAGAGAAACAGAAAACACAGAAGAAAGAGCGGGAGAGAGAAAGCAACATGACTCACTAGGAACCACATATCCTCCGAACAGGATCCAGATGGAAGCGATGAGAGAGCCGAACATCATCAAGAAACCGATGAACAGCCAAAGACGAGCTCCTGCAGAGACAGCCACAAGGAAAGCCTCCACTCAACATGATAAATATTATCTCACAAGGAAAAGTAGTATCGGGTATCATCCCTAAAATGTAGACATAAACACACAGTAACATTCTTGACATATATGTAGCCATAGATGCAGTGGGGCAAAAAAAGTATTTAGTCAGCCACCAATTGTGCAAGTTCTCCCACTTAAAAAGATGAGAGAGGCCTGTCAAAATGAGAAAAAAAATTCCAGAAAATCACATTGTAGGATTTTTAATGAATTTATTTGCAAATTATGGTGGAAAATAAGTATTTGGTCACCTACAAACAAGCAAGATTTCTGGCTCTCACAGACCTGTAACTTCTACTTTAAGAGGCTCCTCGTCTTCCACTCGTTACCTGTATTAATGGCACCTGTTTAAACTTGTTATCAGTATAAAAGACACCTGTCCACAACCTCAAACAGTCACACTCCAAACTCCACTATGGTCAAGACCAAAGACCAAAAATTGTAGACCTGCACCAGGCTGGGAAGACTGAATCTGCAATAGGTAAGCAGCTTGGTTTGAAGAAATCAACTGTGGAAGCAATTATTAGGAAATGGAAGACATACAAGACCACTGATAATCTCCCTCGATCTGGGGCTCCACGCAAGATCTCACCCCGGTGGGGTCAAAATGATCACAAGAACGGTGAGCAAAAATCCCAGAACCACACAGGGGGACCTAGTGAATGACCTGCAGAGAGCTGGGACCAAAGTAACAAAGCCTACCATCAGTAACACACTACGCCGCCAGGGACTCAAATCCTGCAGTGCCAGATGTGTCCCCCTGCTTAAGCCAGTACATGTCCAGGCCCGTCTGAAGTTTGCTAGAGAGCATTTGGATGATCCAGAAGAAGATTGGGAGAATGTCATATGGTCAGATGAAACCAAAATATTATTTTTTGGTAAAACTCAACTCGTCGTGTTTAGAGGACAAAGAATGCTGAGTTTCATCCAAAGAACACCATACCTACTGTGAAACATGGGGGTGGAAACATCATGCTTTGGGGCTGTTTTTCTGCAAAGGGACCAGGACGACTGATCCGTGTAGAGGAAAGAATGAATGGGGCCATGTATCATGAGATTTTGAGTGAAAACCTCCTTCCATCAGCAAGGGCATTGAAGATGAAACGTGGCTGGGTCTTTCAGCATGACAATGATCCCAAACACACCGTCAGGGCAACGAAGGAGTGGCTTCGTAAGAAGCATTTCAAGGTCCCGGAGTGGCCTAGCCAGTCTCCAGATCTCACCCCATAGAAAATCTTTGGAGGGAGTTGAAAGTCTGTGTTGCCCAGCAACAGCCCCAAAACATCACTGCTCTAGAGGAGATCTGCATGGAGGAATGGGCCAAAATACCAGCAACAGTGTGTGAAAACCTTGTGAAGACTTACAGAAAACGTTTGACCTCTGTCACTGCCAACAAAGGGTAGATAAAGTATTGAGAAAAAATGTTGTTATTGACCAAATACTTATTTTCCACCATAATTTGCAAATAAATTCATTAAAAATTCTACAATGTGATTTTCTGGATTTTCTTTTCTCATTTTGTCTGTCATAGTTGAAGTGTACCTATGATGAAAATGACAGGCCTCATCTTTTTAAGTGGGAGAACTTGCACAATTGGTGGCTGACTAAATACTTTTTTGCCCCACTGTATGTGTGCCATAGATATGAAAAAACTGTCTCTTCTTGTACATACAGTATGTATGTGTATGCTACACGTGTGTTCTACACATATCTTATATAACCTTTAAAAAGGAATTACATGTTGTACTGACTAGAGGTCGACCGATTAATCGAAATGGGCGATTAATTAGGGCTGATTTCAAGTTTTCATAACAATCGGTAATCTGCATTTTTGGACACCGATTATGGCCGATTACATTGCACTCCACGAGGAGACTGCGTGGCAGGCTGACTACCTGTTATGCGAATGCAGCAGGGAGCCAAGGTAAGGTGCTAGCTAGCATTAAAATTATCTTATAAAAAACAATCAATCTTAACATAATCACTAGTTAACTACACATGGCTGATGATGTTACTAGTTTACCTAGCTTGTCCTGCGTTGCATATAATTGATGCGGTGCCTGTTAATTTATCATTGAATCACAGCCTACGTCGCCAAACAGGTGATTTAACAAGCACATTTGCGAAAAAAGCACTGTCATTGCACCAATGTGTACCTAACCATAAACATCAATGCCTTTCTTAAAATCAATACACCAGTATATATTTTTAAACCTGCATATTTAGTTAATATTGCCTGCTAACATGAATTTCTTTTAACTAGGGAAATTGTGTCACTTCTCTTGCGTTCTGTGCAAGTAGAGTCATGGTATATGCAGCAGTTTGGGCCACCTGGCTCGTTGCGAACTGTGTGAAGGCCATTTCTTCCTAACAAAGACCGTAATTAACTTGCCAGATTTGTACATAATTATGATATAACATTGAAGGTTGTGCAATGTAACAGCAATATTTAGTCTTAGGGATGCCACACGTTAGATAAAATACGGAATGGTTCCGTATTTCACTGAAAGAATAAACGTTTTGTTTTCGAAATGATAGTTTCCGGATTTGACCATATTAATGACCTAACAGTCGTATTTCTGTGTGTTATTATATTATAATTAAGTCTATGATTTGATAGAGCAGTCTGACTGAGCGGTGGTAGGCAGCAGCAGGCTCAGAAGCATTCATTCAAACAGCACTTTCCTGCATTTGCCAGCAGCTCTTCGCTGTGCTTCAAGCACTGCGCTGTTTATGACTTCAAGCCTATCAACTACCGAGATTAGGCTGGCAATACTAGATTACCTATTAGAACAAAGGTATATGAAATACAAATGGAATAGAGAGAAATAGTCCTATAATAACTACAACCTAAAACTTCTTACCTGGGAATATTGAAGACTCATGTTAAAAGGAACAGCCAGCTTTCATATGTTCTCATGTTCTGAGCAAGGAACTTAAATGTTAGCTCTTTTACACGGCACATATTGCACTTTTACTTTCTTCTCCAACACTTTGTTTTTGCATTATTTAAACCAAATTGAACATGTTTCATTATTTATTTGAGACTAAATTGATTTTATTGATGTATTATATTAAGTTTAAATAAGTGTTCATTCAGTATTGTTGCAATAGTCATTATTACAAATATATATATAAAAATCAGCCGATTAATCGGTATCTGCATTTTTTTGGTCCTCCAATAATCGGTATCGGCGTTGAAAAATCGTAATCGATCGACCTCTAATAGATTTGCATCTCAAGCCAAACCAACCGGTCCTGCCGAAGCAGCCCTCTCCATAGGTATCACCTCGCACCTGGCCATTAGACACTGCATTGATCCTGGAAAAACACACAAAAACACACTGTGTGGGTGCTTGTATACGCACACACACACACACACACACACAGAGACAGACACAGAGACAGAGACAGACAAAGACAGTCTGTGTCTCACATGAAGTGTCTCACATGAAGAAGGCTACAGTGGCGAAGACTCCACACGTGTGGAAGGCAGGGTTCATCTCCTG